>NW_019174341.1:1060169-1083128 GCF_002260705.1 Seriola dumerili
AAAAAGGGGAGAGAGATCTGTCCTCCTACTGGTGAGACTTTCACCTGGAGCCTCAATGACAGAGTCAAGCACTCAAAGACATCAGCTGAGCCGACCCTGTAAGAGAACCTGAAACGTCAGATTCTGTGAGAAACAACACAAAAAGCCCCTGGAGCTGTTTGTAACGGTCGAACCAGAGATGTGTCTGCATAGCAACTGTATGGTATTTAGAGCCACAGCGAAGCATGATATTCGTTCCTTCTGGAAGAAGCACATAAAGAACAGAAGAAGATCGGAGGGACTGGGGAAGACAAGAGGCTAACATTCAAATTATGATTGAACAGAGACGAATGAAAGATCTCAGCAAGATCAAAACACCTTGTGAAGGTCAGTAATAGAAGATGCAAACAGAGAGAAAACAGGTGTGTTCAAATCTTCAACTTTTTAAGGAATTTTGATGGAAAGACAAGCAGAAGAACGTGAGTGATTACATTGTAAGAGAAGCAGAGAAAGCGACAGAGGTAACGGGCCAAAGATTCAATCAGAGAGCTGAAACGGGAAATCTTAGAGTTCACAAAGAGGCAAAGGTGCTAAGATGGTGGAGCTCTGCATACAATTGAAGATGACTTAGATTTCCTCCAAGCTTCCTGTCCCTAATGCTGGTCTCTACCAACCAGACTGGGACAAATGGTCAGCATACTCCACCGATTATATGAAGGCCTGTGAGAATAGCTGTTGGAGAGACTGGTTGAACAGCTCAAGAGACTGAGAAAGCAAGGCAGTTGGGGTGAAATGAGAATAAAGCAGGAGCTTGAAGAAGGTCCACGATATGCAAGTGGATGTGAATACTTAATCCTGATACAGAGCACTCCAGACTCATCCTGTCTGATGATGGAAAAGAAGTTAAAGCATAGTAGATTAAGGAAAAAATGTGCAGAGACAGTTCAGAAGAAAGATTTTCTTTGGTTTGTACAATGTTTTTAGGAAAGCGGGGTTTCTCTTGCAGGAAGTTATTTTAACTATGAGTGTTCAATGTTAACGCAAACACTGACTGGGATTTGGAGTGGGTCTAGAAAGTCAATCAACAGGCAAGGGAAAAGGTCCACTGATCCCAACAGAGGGTTACTGGGACTATAGGTCTGCATGAATGGAAGAATACGGCACATTCATCATGCTGACTCTCCAATCAAGCTCCCTGCAAAAGCCTTGAGAAGGTTCGGCGGTGATTTGTGGATTATTGAGCAGAATGGCCTGGTTTGCCTTCTATGATGTTGATACTGCACATCGTATCCTACTGCTTTCACTGTGGCTGCCTCCTTCACTGAAAAACTCTAGCCGCTGCATGTCTTCAGTCAATGGTGGTAAAAGCTCCACCCCATCTGATCCCTCACTTACCTGGTCTATTACAAATGAGTAGAATAATCAACAATTAGATTTTCTACCTCAAAAAGATTTTGTGTTGTTTAAATGGTATTAAAATATGTCAACATTTTCAGTCTTGTACGATGATGCGCAGTGTAAACTACTGATCTCTGATTTTTGTCTTTAATATGGTCGCCTTGCTACTTAGTTTTTCTGACCAATAGATATGATAGATATCTAGAACTGAAAAAACTGAATTACATATTGCAAATGTATGTGAACGCCATCTGTCACATGGGGACTATCATCAAGCAATATCAAAACAGTATGCAAGATTATTTCTCTGTACCAATAACTGTGACTCGTGCATTAGAAAGTGAAAGAAAAGCTGCCAACAGCAGCTGTGTTGTTCTAAAACATAGCTATATATTTTTAAAAATTTTAAATAATAAATACTTGTTGTGTGCTCCCATGGTTTTTTAGAAACGAGGTCACATCTCTGACAACATCTTGTAGTTACAAAGAACAAACTGCTATTCGTGAGACCACCGTGCGTGGCTTGTCATTCTACTCCTAAAGAAGGAATCAACGTTACGTGTCCATGGCAACCTCGGCAGGTAGGTGTCGATTGTCCGCAAGAAAATCCACTGCTCTGCTCATTTAAAAAATACTTAAAATAAAATACCTGAACTTCCAGAAGTTACAATGCAGTTTGCAAACATGATGTGTGTGCTCTATCACAGGAATTTTTCTGATTCCTCCACCCGTGCGATCCTCTTCCCTTCCTCAGTACAAGACTTATCTTGTATAGTCTTCAATGTTTAACAGAACTACATATGTACTGCAGACAGTGGTAGCTTGCAAGATATTTCTGGAGAAATTTTAAATTTGTTTTAGTGTTCCTGCTATCGTACTCACAGCTGTAAGTAGCAAACACCATGACCAGCAGATAGAGCAAACAGCTTAACATTCTAATCTTGAACACAACGCAATGTAAGCCTATGCAAATCACATTTGAGTAAAAAACAAATTTAATCCTTGTTACTGTATCCTGTTGGGTTTTTCTTTTAGATTGTCACCAAAGTAACATTAACAATTATATTCATGTTAATGCTTGAATGTAATTTACTAATATTCTATTTTTACCAAACACAATACACACATGTTATGCAAGCTAGCCTTAATTCTGCTTAGTGAATGATGGCTTGACTGAAAGCGCGATTAGCTACCTTGGATTACTAACACTCAAGGCTTGACAGTCATCGTTCAAGCCTTGATACCAAAGCCGACGCATAGCTCTAAAGACTGTTTACTAAATCTAACAGTGTTAGCATCTTGTGTCCTAGCTTGTATGTCTGGTGACGCTAATATATCTTCTGATATCTATTTATTAAAAAGGATTAGAAAAAAGTATGTAATTATACAGGTAATTCTTGGCCATGCGTTCGTATTCTTTTCAGCCACAGTTTACCAGGCGGCAGGGTGTTGGGTGAAATGACTGAACATGTTGTGTGCTCCAATGCATTTAGAAGTGAACATGAAGCGTCAGTAAGGTCACTGGTACAAGTAAAACAATCCAGACAGTAAAACAATGATCTTTCCTATGTATTAATGAGCTGATACTTGCACCAATCATATTTAATTCTAATTGTCGCAAGAGCATGATTGTCCCATAAACCAGTCTACAGCATGGGCTTGTAGTTATTTATAACAGGAACTTCTCAATATTCAGAGTTTTGGGCATTGTTAAAATTTGTTGTGAATAATAAGCAAACAAACAGTTGTAAAAGTTTGCATCACTGTGCTCCCATTTTACCACAGCAGCCAGCCTAATCAGTGGTAATGATTCTGAAACAAACGTGCTCCAATCATATTAATGAGGTCCAGCTGTGACGCCAACTTCCTAACAAAACCACTTAGCAAACCAGCTTTCTGTCGGTAATTTATGCCCCGTGGGAGACAACAAGAGATGAAGGCCCCAGTAATAGCGATGTTGATCAAAGAGCCAGATGAATAACACTGATTACAAGAGGCCAGTAATTGAAACTGACCTTGATCTACAGGGACTCCATTTCCACTGACAACTGCACCTGTAATACCTGTGGCCTGCTGATTAGATACTATACAACATGTACTGAACAATTTAGGTCCACAGCAAGAAAAACCCAAATACTACTGGCCCAGATTTGTGACTTAAACTTTTGTTGGTCCTTAAACAATTGAATGTGCAAGCCCTCAACCTTTCGTCGGCTTGCCATTACATACCACATTTTTCATAAGTCCTGTTTTTATGTCTATGAAAAGCATACATTGTAAAACTTTGTGTTTTCGTGAAAACGAGCTATACTAAATAAGGTTTATGTATAATCCATAGTCTAATAGAGCAGACTTCCACGCAAAACTTCACCTGAACAACTTACTTAGACGTTTAATGAACCCATTGATCCATCGCATCCATCCTACCATCTATCTTTCCTTCGCACTTTACTACACAGGTCAGCGTCAGGTGGCACAGGTCAAGCGAAGTAGTCAAGTCATGTCAATGTTCCTCCTCCCCAACACCATTTTCACGTCCTCTGGGGGAGTCCCGAGTGTCACTACCAATTGGATGATAGATGATGGCCTGGACGGACTCCACATGCAACGCGTGCCCAGAAGACATCCGATAACAGATGCTGGCAACATTCACCCTGGCTTCCTTTCCGACGGGCGAAGGGACCACGCAACTTCTAGCTCTTAAGCTTCCTCCAGAGTGTCCAACGCTCCTCACCAAAGTCCTGAGCCCCCAGCCACCAGTTGAGGAAACTTAAATTTCAGCTTTGTTTCTGAAATCTCAATTCTTTTCAATCATATTACCAAAGCTCATGACCATGTAGGTTGAGGGTCGGTAAGCATAAGGATCGGAGCTAGTGAGGAGCTGTGGTCTTTCCACCTCAAGCTTCCTTCTTTTCACTAAAACAGTCCGGTGTATAAGCCGCACTTTACTGGCTGATGCTGCACAAGCCGCCTGCTATCCCTCCATTTCCTCTCCCACTTGTGAAACCCCAATATTAATGCCTCCACTTTGGCGGGAAAGAAACCTCCACTCCTGCAACCTTAAGGAGACCAACACAACACCCATTTCTCTGTCAGAGAACTACACGGGCCTCAAGACTTGGAGGTGCTTCACAGCTTGTCTGCAAACTAGCCCACAGCGATGCATTGCTGAAGGTTCGCTTGGTGTGATGAGACCACGAACAGAATCATATCCATCTGGCCGAATAGCAGGGAAAAATTCTGAGGCCTTCGCCTAACCCCGGACCCACTACGCCCCCTGTTAGTGCCTTGAAATCCCTGTCTATGAAATTTCTAACAGTATTGGTGACAAGCGGACAACCCTGTGGAGGCCAAACCCACCCAGGAAATGTGTTTGACTTCCCCCTTGCTGGAGAATATGCGGACATCAACTCTCAACTTTTGGTCATACTGGAGACTGGGGGTACTCTCATCAGTAATCGGCCCGCAGAACCTCATCTTCCTGCAGTTCCCACAGGGATCCCCCGCATACATCCCCCAGTTCCTATCCCTCTCTCAGAAGTCCAAAAACAAGCACAAATGCTAGACGGCATGAGCAACCACCCAGTGAACCCCTCAAGTAACCTTGCCAGAGCGTAAAGTGATTTGTCATCTGTTCCGCACAGCCAGCCAGCAAATCACAGACACATGTTTTCAAGCCAGGCACACAAACTGGTATGGGCTGAAATTATGCTTTTGGCAGGTCTGAGGATAGTGAGCATATTAGATATTATGAATAAATTATCTGACCGACTCTGTTTCATATTCGCGTTTCTGATGGAAATAATAATTAACTATATGTTCACAATCTAGCAGATTTAAGTAAGTAGGTTCAGGTTTAAACTGTAAAAACTAATTTTGCAAGGTTCAACTGTTATGTGACTAGTTACGACACGTGAAATGATCTCAACAGAGGAGGGTCCTGCAGAGTTCCTGTCTCATCTTTGTTGTAAACACTAATGGACACTCTGTTCAAGATGCTGCAACAACAAGAAAGCAAATATATTCAACAACATCTCTTACTTGTTGCTTATGTTACTTCAGTTTGTGAGACGGTTCATCTCAATTACATGAGAATAAACCCACAACAAAACAAATTTCACCACATATTTGTAATGGTCAAATAATTACAGATTCTATACCTTGTAGCTGCACCATACTATGACAAATCACTGTATGTCGCGCCATGACGTCATGCAGCCAAGTCTTTTAGAGGTTAGATTGATATTGAATGTAAGCTTGAGTGCCAAAGTAAATTCCTTCATGTAGTAGATGAAAATTTGTGCGTAAAGGTCGAGGTAGTGATGAACATGTGGCACCTCTGACTCTCTCAACAGAGATTTGAGTTTGTCTTTATTTGTTAATGTAGACGTACCAGTGGGCAAGCTAGTCTCTAACAAGACACAACCAAATATGACGACTTTTTAGTTCGCAGTTAGGAGTTAGTCATGTCCTTCTCGCATCCAGCCCTGCACCAAGTTCATACCACCATGGACCAGACTGTGCTCAGAACACACAGTAACCAACTAAAACTAAAAGAAGCACTAAGAGAGAACAAAGACTTCCACCAGGCCATTTCTACAACAACATCACTAGACCTCAGCGAAAAATTTCAAATTCAGAGTAATTTATCTTGATAGTTTTTTGGCCATAGAAGCAAAAATATAATTAATAGTACATTAGCTTTTCTTTGCAGTGAGTAAAGTAGTGCCATAAAAACACTGCACAGGCACAGTTACGGTAAGTTATAATTGATAAATGTATTAATAAATGTGTGGAACAGGTAAAATTAAGACATGTGAAAATTTTAATGTTCTGAAAGTTTAAATATTGGCTTTGACAAGTTGAAATGGTGATCACATTAATTCCTTACTGTTACATCACACATTATGCAATGCTAGTGATTCCCATGATGTAAAAATGCATCTTATAAAAAGTAGTGGCTCTTAATTGCTGTTGGTGAATACCACCAGCTTGTAGTGACGACTAAAACTGATGAACACACATGAAGTCACAAAGCAGGTATACTTTGATTACAAGCATGACTGTTAAGAAAATGCATTTTCATAATTTCAAAATGTAGTCAAATATATTAAGATGTTTAAGATGTTTAACTTTGCATTTGTTATTGTTGTACAGGTAATATTGTTTTTAACATATCAGATATCAAGGATATCTAGATTGCCAAGACTAATTCAATATCCATTTTACAGAATAATTTACTTACACATACTTGCTAAATAACAGAACACTGTCATTTTTTGTTCTTTCAGGTTGATGGAAAACTACACCTACAACAGCTTCACACTCCAGCTGGAGGGGTTAAATGTCTCAAAGGACTCTGTCTACCCTGTGTTTCTTTTTATATTTTTCTCATACTTTGTTTATAATTGTTGCAAATGTTGGAATTGCTGTTTATGTTTTCATAGACAAAAACATTCACCAGCCTATGTATCTACTTTTTTCAAACCTTGCAGTCAATGATATATCTGGACCTCAATGACATACTTGGAAGCTCTATCATTTTGCCTCGTTTGCTCATAGACATGTTGCGTCCACCCTCTGAACGTCTCATCAGTTATTACGAGTGTGTGGCCCAAGCTTTCACCATACATATGTTCAGTACCACTGCTCGCACTGTGCTCATGATTATGGCCTTTGACAGATATGTGGCCATCTGCAATCCCCTGCGTTACGCTGCCATAATGACCAACAAAATGTTGGTGAAGCTGACAGTTTCTGCCTGGGGAGTGGCCTTTGTTCTGGTCGGGATTCTGCTCGGTCTGACCATAAGACTGAACCGATGCAGGACTATGATCAGAAGCCCTTATTGTGACAATGCTGGACTGTTCAAACTCTCCTGTGAGAGTGTGTTTATCAATAATATGTATGGCCTGACTTTTACTGCAGTCCTATACACAGGGTCTATAGGCAGCATGGTTCTCACCTATACCAAGATCACAGTAGTCTGTCTGATAAGTAAGAACAAGTCTCTGAATAGTAAAGCCCTGAAGACCTGCAGCACTCATCTGGTTGTGTATCTGATTTCATTGTTCAGTGGAATGTGTATCATTATTCTCCATCGCTTCCCAGAATATGCAGAGAGCAGAAAATTTATTACTATTTTGTATGTTATCATCCCTAGCAGCCTGAATCCCATTATTTATGGCATGCAGTCTAAAGAGATACGGAAATTTTTGTCTAACTTGTTTCAGTCCAAGAGGGTTTTATCATCATAATAAAGACAAATTCCAAGGTTTATTTGTACATATATTAACAAATATAACATTAAATGTGAACCAAACATGGCTTGTTTGTGTAGATGTATAGATGTCTCACTTTAAGTTGAAGTTTCCTACCTGGAGACTCACATGGTAGTTTCTGTGTAAAAACCATACTCACTTCCCTAACAATGCATGATTAACCTCTGGCTACTGATTACATACTATACAACATACTGTAATTTGGTCCACAGCAAGAAAACCCAACAACTACTGGCCTGATTTTTTTAAAGGCACTGGTCCTTCAACAATTTAAGTGAAACCCTGATCTTTCCTCTAGTGCCATCATTTTCCATTTGAATATAACACATAACATAATACATATTTTCATAAAACATGAATTTTCTGTGACACACTTTATAAATTTGTTTTTGAAAAGTGCTATATAAATAACATTTATTGTATCATAATCTAATAACGAGATCATGTTTGTGGAGATAATAAAATAATAAAAAAGGCAGGAATACACATTTCCTTTACGCGATAAATTAAGCCTTCATTTTTATGCAAGATTTCAGACTACCTCCTGAGGAACCTTTAGATTCATAGGCTGGTCCAGAAGAAGGGATCCTTAGGGTACTGGGGTGACTGGAGCACACAGGCATGGTCACCAAGGTCATCAGGAAAGCCTAGGAGAACAAGGGGGTCCACCTTGTTGGGGTTGTGGATGGACCTTGCAAACACTTATGGAGCCATACCCCACAAGCTGGTCGAAGAGACACTAAACTGGCACCATATCCTAGGTAAGTTCATAGACCCCATTTTGGACTACTACAACAGCTTCAGTCTGGGAGTCTGGATGGATGAATGACCTGACTGTGAAAACAACATCTGTTCCAGGGAATAGGTGGATCCTGAAGGGCCTTGAGGAGCTGATCACCTGGGCTCGTATGAGCTTCAAACCAGTGAAATCCAGATTCCTGGTGCTGAAGAAAGGAAAGACCATTTACAAGTTCCGCACTTGGCAGCACCCATGTACCATCCACGACACAGAAACCAGTGAAGAGCCTGAAAAAGTTGTTTGAGAAAAGAGCCTGAGAGTAACAATATCCCTTTGAGCGGCCGACCAAGAGCTGAAAGCCTGGCTAGCTGCGGTAGACAAGTCAAGCCTACTTGGTAAGTTTAATGGTGGATATACCAACATGGCATCCTCCCACAGATTCTGCGGCCCTGCTTGATCTATGAGGTCTTGATCTCAACATTTCAAAGGGTCAGCAGGTTTCTATGGAATTAGGTGGGACTACCTGGAAGTCTGAGCAGCATCACCCTTTAAAAGGTCACTGCCACTAGATATTGCACTAGACCACCAACATCTCAGACCAAAACAAATGCCTCATGAGACACAGCTCCATTTGGCCACAACCCCCCTCCCTTCCTTCACATTCTTAGTCAGCAATGTGTTATGGAGCACAATGAAAGCGGTCACTAAACACACAACAAAAAGCACAAGTGAATAGTCAACAAAAGACAATCCAGCCACAACCATTACCCCATGCTTGCATTGTCATGATATAGTCCACGGCAATGCTGACAGTTAGCCAGCTAGCAATAGCAAATTAGCAGCAAATAGCAAATAAGGGTAACAGCAAGTCAGCTAACATTATCATGGCTACTGCAGCCAGTCACTAATGAAAATAGACATGTAACATTATGTAAACATCAAGTTACTTACACACTAAGTATATCAAGTTTTAGAAATGTATTTTCACTATTAAACTTGAATTTAACAGTTTCATCTATTAAATAAAAAATACTATTTGTGAAGTTATGATAAATTTGCAAATGTATTTCAATAGTCTTTTTATGTAAATATTTTGTTTTATGTAATTTCATGAATACTTTCATGTATTTTAAAAAATAAAAATAACCTATGAAATGAAAAACTTCTGTAAAAACAATAAGTAGTGTGGAAATTTTAAATGTTCTGAAAGTTAAATACTGCTTATTCACAGTTGTGATTGTCACCATATTAATTCCTTAGTGTTACATCACACTTTATGTAATGCTTAATGATTCCCATGATGTAAAAATGCATCTACAAAACAGTAGTAGAGGTTTGTTGATGTTGGTGACTCTCACCTGTTTGTAGTGACGACTAAACACTGATGGACGTAAGTCACAAAGCAGGTATTACTGTATTACTAGCATGAAAAATTTATGTTTATAATTTGTGAATGTATTCAAAATACATTTTAAGATGTTTAACTTTGCATATGTTATTGTTGCAGCTTTGATGGTTTGTAACTCATCCAACAGAAAAGTTTGTGTTGTGTTGAACACTACTGATTTCACATCAGGTATCACAGATATCGAGACTGCTAAGACTAACTCAGTATCCTAACTTTAACAGAACACTGTCATTTTTGTTCTTTCTGGTTGATGGAAAACTACACCTACAACAGCTTCACACTCCAGCTGGAGGGGTTAAATGTCTCAAAGGACTCTGTCTACCCTGTGTTTCTTTTTATATTTTTCTCATACTTGTTTGTAATTGTTGCAAATGTTGGAATTGCTGTTCTTGTATTCAAGGACAAAAATCTTCACCAGCCTATGTATCTACTTTTTTCAAACCTTGCAGTCAATGATATACTTGGAAGCTCTATCATTTTGCCTCGTTTGCTCATAGACATGTTGCGTCCACCCTCTGAACGTCTCATCAGTTATTACGAGTGTGTGATCCAAGCTTTCACCACACATATGTTCAGTACCACTGCTCGCACAGTGCTCATGATTATGGCCTTTGACAGATATGTGGCCATCTGCAATCCCCTGCGTTACGCTGCCATAATGACCAACAAAATGTTGGTGAAGCTGACAGTTTCTGCCTGGGGAGTGGCCTTTGTTCTGGTCGGGATTCTGCTCGGTCTGACCATAAGACTGAACCGATGCAAGACTATGATCAGAAGCCCTTATTGTGACAATGCTGGACTGTTCAAACTCTCCTGTGAGAGTGTGTTTATCAATAATATGTATGGTCTGACTTTTACTGCAGTCCTATACACAGGGTCTATAGGCAGCATGGTTCTCACCTATACCAAGATCACAGTAGTCTGTCTGACCAGTAAGAACAAGTCTCTGAATAGTAAAGCCCTGAAGACCTGCAGCACTCATCTGGTTGTGTATCTGATTTCGTTGTTCAGTGGAATGTGTATCATTATTCTGCATCGTTTCCCAGAGTACGCAGACAGCAGAAAATTTGCTGCTATTTTGTATGTAATCATTCCTGGTAGGCTTAATCCCATTATTTATGGCATGCAGTCTAAGGAGATACGCAAATTTTTATCTAACTTGTCTGCGTCCAAGAAGGTTTTGTCATCATAATAAAGATGAATTCCTTTTTTTTGCACATATATCAACTAAAATATCATAAAATGTGAACCAAGAGTAGCCTAATTTATTCTGTATTCTTGTGATTGCTCCCTGCACTTGGGACCAGTATTTATGGTTCCCCAAAGAAAACCCCCATAGCTCCAGGACCAGTTGCGCTTTCCAACAGAAACCTTGAATGCGTCCACCTTCTACAACCTGCAAGCTTCCTACCTGTAGACTCACATGGTAGTTTCTGTGTAAAAAACTTAATACTTACTTCACTGACAATGCATGATGAACCTCTGGTTACTGATTACAATGTTCTGTACTTTGGTCCACAACAAGAAAACCCAACAACTACAGATTTCTTTTTTAATTTGCTGGTATCTAAACAATTTAGGTGATCCCTGACCTTTCCTCTAGTGCCATCATTTCCTATATGCACATAAAATACACACAATAAGACATATTTTCATAAAACATGTATTTTCTGTTTTTATGTATGTGAAGCACTTCATAAACTAGACTCCCATGAAACTTAACACAACAACTTTTTGATTTTGATGACTCTGACTTTTCCTCTGTAAAACACATCATACGGACCTTCTGTCCAGGTGCTTTTGCTCTGGGCTGTTTTCTTGGTTTGGCTCAACTCCTTAGTTCCAGTGAAGGGAAATCTTAATGCTACAGCATGCAATGATATTTTATGCTATAGTGTGCTTCTAACTTTGTGGCAACAGTTTGGGTGAGACCTGTTTTAATGTTTAAAATAAAGAAACAGTTTTCCCAGTTTGGTGTGGTAGATTTTGATTGGTTTCACCTCAACCCCATCCAACACCCTTTGGGATGAACTGGACTACTGACTGTGAGCCAGGCTCATCAGGATCTGAGATCTGGTGGAAAGTCTTTATGGAACAAACACTTCACAGGTTCAGAGAAAGTGGAGATAATAAGACGGACAGAGGAATCAGAGAGAAGTGTGAAGGTAAATACAGCAGCTCGGCATGCAGGCTGAAGTCTCTTCAGAGACAGTGAGTGCTTCACTTCAGCTTTTAATTCTATTAACCTGCTGGTCACTGTGATACCTGGGAGCTCTGAGGCCTCGCCACAACACTCCCAAGTTAGGCACACAAACTGATATGGGCTCAAGTTAGCTCGTAAAGCAGTGACCATCAACTGGCAGCCTACTGGCCACACGCCAGATGTTAGTCATAATAGATATTATGAATAAATTATTAGAATGAGTGACTCATTCATATCAGGGTCACTGAACGTCATCAGTATGTACAGTATATGTTAACAATCTACAGATTTAATGGGTAATCAGGTTTTTACTGTGACAGTTTCTTTTGCAAAGTTAACTTTGTTATGTGACTAGACAGTGAGTGATCTCAGCAGAGCTGGATCCCTGCAGGGCTCCTGTCTCCTCTGTTGTTCTAACCACTAATGAATAAACTTTTCAACACACTGCAACTACAAGAAACAAACATTCAATATTAAAAGTTCACACATATACTGTATGTAACATCCGACATCAGAGGTTACATTGGTATCAGGTCATTCTGCATTGTATCTAAGCATTGAGTGTGTTGGTTCCTGAATGTAGGCTGCATACCAGTGTCAAGCTAGTGGGTAACAAGACACAACCAAATATGACGACTTCTGAGTTACTGGAAAGAGTATTGGTCTAGTGCAAGTCGTCATGTCCCTCCACCTCCAGCTCCTGCACCAAGCTAACACATCCTGGATCAGACTGTCGGCCGAAGAAACAACGCCTAATACGTCTCACAAGGAATGTGTGGTTATAAATTGTAATTACATTACTGAATTTCAAATTTTAATACCTTACACTACAACTCAGCCAAAGGAAGAAGACTCATTTAATTATTATTGTTTATTTATTATTAACTGTTATCATTTTTATCAACAATGAGAAAATGGACACATGAATTTCCCTTAGGGGATAAGTAAAGTATCCATCCATCCATCCATCCATCCATCTATATATATTACTTTAACATATATACTCAATAATGAGTAACTGCTCAGCATTATAGATAACTGACCCAAGTAAACTGTTATTGTGATAATATACAAAGATATACAACTTTTCAGCTGCTTACACTTTAACTATTTGGCAAAGTATGTTTTGTGCAGCGCCCCAGGCCTCAGGCTTAAGACACTAACAATGAAGCATTTCCTGGCCTAATTGCAAGATATACTGTCTACTAAACAAAATCTCTGATGCCAGGTCAAAAAGTCGCTTTATCAAATATGAAAGCGTGAAAAAGAGAACAAGAATTCTGCATGGTTCACACCATGTTTAACTCTGTTTTCTGTGGGAATGAATTCAATATTTATTATTTTGGATTCACAGCCAAATGTTCAGTCTTAGTGCCATCTTAAGTCATGAGCCATAGAGCGCAGTTTAGGGTGGGGTTGATGTTTCAATGGTAACGCTGACTGTGGGCAGTGATCTGTGTTACTGATGGACACACACAACATGAAGCAACATCATTAAAAGCAAAACACACCCTCAACAACAAGTGGGAGCAACATCAATGCTCTGTCCAGAGCACAGAGAAGCTGAATAGGACATTGTGCTTGCTAGAAATTACGTTTACGTCTTTTCTTTTTATGTGTTTATTGAAATATCAAATTGCTCTGAGACTGTCTATTCATTAAGTGTCAGTTGCCTGTTTTACTGCAGGTATCACCGTAGTCTATTTCATTTAATCAAGATTTACAAAGACAGATGTATATATTTATTGTTACGTGTGGTTATAAATCTGAAATCATTATCATCTCTGATGCCTGAAAAGTTACTGAAAAGTTTGGGGGTTTGTCATTTACCTATCTTTTACAGAACTGTACTGCTTTGGATGGAGAACACAACAACGGTAACTCCCCTCAAACAGCCCATTGTGTTTGAGCTGGAGGGCTTCCACGTACCACCAGGCTACAGCTCTTTCCTGTTCTTCCTGGCTCTGTTTAACTACATGGTGGTGCTGATGGGGAATGGCGTGGTGGTGTGTGTCATTATCATAGACAAGAACCTACACAGACCCATGTTTGTGATGATTTGTCATCTGGTAGTCTGTGATCTGCTGGGGGCCACCGCGGTGCTGCCTCGCCTCATGATGCACTTTTTGACAGGGGAAAGGAGGATCGCTCACATCCCAGCCATCGCCCAGGCCTTCTCTGTGCACACGTATGGTGTCGCAACCCAGACTCTTCTGGGTGCGATGGCCTATGACAGGTATTTTGAAATATTATGAAAGGATCCATGCTGCATTTAATCCTTGTTGCTCTCCTAACAAGTTTCCAGTCTGTGTCTAGGGAGATGTTTTAGAGGAGACTTGAGTTGAAACAAAATCACTTCAAATGCTCATATAGAGTCTTAAATCTTTTTATTTATACATTGTGTATTTTATCCTTTTATCCTCCTTCAGGTGTTCTTCTTTGTTGATTTTGCAGCCATGAAAGTGTAATTAAGTTTGTGTTTGTGTGTCTTAATTCATAGAGAAACAGATGTAAAAAGTTTATGATGCTTAGATCCTGTAAATATAAATCCTTAACCGAAAACTAATGATTTTTGAAATTTATCCCCCTCTGCAGGTATATCGCTGTGTGTGAACCGCTCAGGTATCACGCTATCATGACATCTGCTCGCCTGCACTCCTGCTGTGGGTTAGCCTGGTTTGTTGCTCTGCTGTGTATTGCTGTGCTCTTCGCCTTCCACATGAACACCCCACTGTGTGGCAATATCATCAAACATGTCTACTGCAGCAACCGGGCTATCCTGAGACTGGCTTGCAGGTCCACACCCATAAATAACATCTATGGTCAGTGCATTGGATAAGAACAGCCTTTCTAAAAGTTTGGTCCACAGACCACCAGTGGTCCACAAGCGACTCCTGGTGGTCCACGAGCAAATTTGTTAAAATTTACATAAAAGAATATTATCATTAACCTGGCCTGGGATTGAGCTAAATTTCACCAGTTACCAGCCTGTTAACTATCAAACATGGACAATGGATAATAAACTATTGAAATAGTTTTTAATATTATTGTGGCAAGCATTGAAATAGTTGGTCCTATTGCTTTTGGGGATAATCGGAGTTACTTGAGTTTTATTTTAGTGGTTAAGCAGGTCTTAGTCTGAAAAAGTTTGAAAAACACTGGTTTTGAATAAAGTTTCACACATACAGTAAAAGTGTTTTGTCGAACATTATCCTTCATGTGCAGCCATTATCAGCAGGCCTTCAACATGTTGAACCAGTGACAGTGAGTAGAAGTAATTTCATTCATTTAGTGCAGTGTCTCCTTATATTTTCTTCCACAAGTAAAAGACCAACAACTAGCAACACTATGCAAACAACTTCACAGCATGGCGTAGCTTCACTCTTCTAGTGAATAAAATATAGCTTTATAAGTTGAATCACTCAAATAAGAGCTCTATAACAGAAACTGCGCTGTTACTGGAGACTGAAGTCATGCAAATGGATGACAGGATGAGATGGAAGGTTTACATAATACTTAACTGGAAGGATAATTGTGAAGTTTTTTATGTTTTTCTAGGTCTGTCCATGTCCTGGTCTGTGAGCACAGGGATCTTCATCATCATTGCCTTTTCCTACTTCAGAATCCTGCAGGCTTCAGTAAAACAAAGCAACATTGACAGCGGCGTCCGCAGCAAAGCCTTTCAGACATGTGCATCGCACCTTGTTGTGTATGTGCTCTATGAAATAGCTTCAGTGATCATAATTGTGAGTCATAGGTTTGCCTCAGCTTCCCAAGACATAAAGAAGTTCTTCAGTATCCTGTTTATCATCATTCCACCAGCCATCAATCCCATTATCTATGGATTGGTCAGTAAAGAGCTACGTTCCAGCATCATCAAGCATTTTACCAAACAAGTCTTTCACAAAAAGTGAGATGGTTTTAACGTCTTTCAATCACTGTGTTTCTGATCATTTCTTAAACTGTTCCTAAACACCTCTTCTTCAAAGATTATATATGTTTTAGGGCATAACCACTGTCTAGTGATCTGAGCTGCATACCATGTAAACACTACATTCCCCTTTTTATCTCCCCCTGTCTCCCGTCTCTATCTACCATCAAAGAATAAAATATACTTTATATTATCTTTGTTTTTATTTCTCCTCCTGATCACTGAGCCTCCACGACGTCCTCAATGTTTTCAATGTTAACATAAGAAATGGAATTTGGTTTGTTTTGCCCAAAGCGTTGAAAATTTACATTTGAAAAATTCGATAGCAAAACGTTTTTATGAATGTAACAACATAACTTTCTAAAGATTTTATTCTTCAAATAAATATAATAATAATGATAAAATAATAAAAAAAGACATATTCAAATCATGGAGTAATATGTTTTATTTAATTACTGTTGTGTTAGATTTAATTGTACAACATAAAACAATAATATGCCACTCTTTGGTCAAAATGTTAACCATGCATGAAAGCATGATAGTCCCACTAGCACCACCCTCAATACTGGTGGGCCTTTAAGTTAGACCTGTCTGGAATGAAAATATTTTAATATTCATTTGGTACATTGATCTTTCAATGTCAATGCTAGTATTCAATGATGTTCACGACACAGCATCCCACCTATCTGTCCACTGTGACAGTCATTAGAGGCAAAATGGCCAAAAATAAATCTTTAAAATATGTTTTCAAGAGAGTATGCTAGAGTTTGGAAAGCAAGGGAAAGAGAGCATCAAACCTGACTTCTTGTCACAGAACTTGGAAGTAACTAACATTTGCAGTGGAACATCATAATGGTTTCTTCATCTTGCATCACACATTATCTGAGGAAATAACTGATTTCCCCTAAGATAGAATCATGTCTATAAAATCTTCCTACAGAGGACACCTTGAAAGGTGTAGGTGCATGGTTTCAGTAGTGAGTGGTGAGACAAAAGTAAGTGAAGATGAAAGATTGCGAAACAAGAGACACTTAAATGTGGTATTACTGATCTGCCAGCAACCGTTTTCATAATTGTCATAATTTATGAAGTCAAAACCTATGTAAAGAACACACACTCCTGTAGCTTTTATTGTTACTAATAAAATAAACTAAAATGTTTGACATTGAGATTACAAGGATGTGTGATTTTAACACCATTGCTCTATTCTTCCAGGGTGATGGAAAACTACACCTACAACAGCCTCACTCTCCAGCTGGAGGGGTTAATTGTCTCAGAAGACTCAATATACCCGACCTTTCTCTTCCTCTTTTTCTCCTATTTGTTTATAATGGTCACAAATGTAAGTATGTTGATTGTAATTTTCATGGACAATAACCTTCACCAGCCTATGTATCTTCTTTATTGCAACCTGTCAGTCAGTGACATAATTGGAAGCACTCGTATTCTGCCTCGTTTGCTCACGGACATGTTGCGTCCTCCCTCTAAACGCCTCATCAGTTATTACGAGTGTGTGGTCCAAGCTTTTACCTCACACATGATCGGTACCACTGCTCACACAGTGCTCATGATTATGGCCTTTGACAGATATTTGGCCATATGCAATCCCCTGCGTTACGCTGCCATAATGACCAACAAAATGTTGGTGAAGCTGACAGTTTCTGCCTGGGGAGTGGCCTTTGTTCTGGTCGGGATTCTGCTCGGTCTGACCGTAAGACTGAACCGATGCAAGAGTATGATCATGAATCCTTACTGTGACAATGCCTCCCTGTTCAAACTCTCCTGTGAGAGTGTGTTCATCAATAATGTGTATGGCCTCACTTTCACTGTAGTCCTGTTTACAGCTTCTATTGGCAGCATAGTTCTCACCTATACTAAGATTACTGTCGTCTGTCTGACCAGTAAAAACAAGTCTCTGAACAGTAAAGCTTTGAAGACCTGCAGCACTCATCTGATTGTGTATCTGATTATGATCTTTAGTGGTTGTACCATCATTACTTTACATCGTTTTCCTCAGTACTCAGACTACAGAAAACTGTCTGCTATTCTGTTTGTTATTGTCCCTGGAAGCCTTAACCCCATTATATATGGCATGCAGTCCAAAGAGATACGAAAATTCTTATCTGAAATGTTTCAGTCCAAACAAGTGTTTGCTATGAAGTAAAAAAAAATAATGTTTTTTTTTTTTTGGCAAATGATAAAAAGAAATCATATTAAAGAATGAACCATGTATAAATGAATGAATGCTCTTTTGCAATCAAACACTGTTTTTGTTCAAATGTTTTATACTGTACTTTGTAGCCTAAATGAATGTTTGAAGCTGAATATGTGATATGAATATCATACAGAATTCTCAAGTCATACACAAAGTACATAGAGTGTATAAGAACAATACTGTTATACAGAATACAGATTTCACTTCAGGAGGGTAAGACGGTGAGCATAACTGAGTGTAACACTTAATGACATGTTTATTCACAGCTTTTCTGAATGACTGTAGCTTGTAGATAGATGTCTCCCCTGACCAATCAGAACAGAAACTATGGGTGTTGGGCACTCACTCATTTAAATTTTATTAAGGCTTAAAGTTATGCATAATTGAGGGCATGGTCTCTTTGAGTAATAGGTGGGTGAGCATATGCTTGCCACAAACCAGCATGCACAGAAGTCGAGGCTCCACAGATGCCCCAACTCTTTGCCCAATTTTTGGATTAGCTGGAAGTTAGGGGTGTAGTCAGGCACTGCCAAGATGACGACAGTGGAGCAGTTCACTCTGAGCTTCAAAACCGCTCTGCAGAAACTTGTGTGTGACGTCACAGAGGTGTTCAGTTTACAGTTTCTGGTCAGAATCAGAAGAGAGGCTTCTGATTGGCTGACTGTTTCCTGAATGACGCATGACCAGGCCAACAACAGGCAACAGATTGTAGCCTACTACTGTAGCTTTGTAAAACTCATCCATGAGGCTGATGGTCAGTCAGCACTGCAATGAGCCGAACAGGCACTAACCAGTGCTGCTGACCTTGCATTATGACACGGTGACTGTGAACATGTCTGTGTATAAGGTCTTAGTCTTTATTAAGTTAAATCCATCCATCCATCCATTTTCTTCCGCTTATCCTCTAGTAGGGTCGCGGGGGGGCTGGAGCCTATCCCATGGCGAGAGGCGGGGTACACCCTGGACAGGTCGCCAGTCCATCGCAGGGCAAACACACAGAGACAAACAACCGTTCACTCTCACAGTCACACCTACGGTCAATTTGGAGTATCCAACCTAGTCCCCATTTGCATGTCTTTGGACTGTGGGAGGAAGCCGGAGAACCCGGAGAGAACCCACACAGGCACGGGGAGAACATGCAAACTCCACACAGAAAGACCCCGCAACCGAGCCGGGACTCGAACCCGGAACCTTCTTGCTGTGAGACATTCAACCAGTGTAGCTGCTAATACATATACAACAACTTTGTAATGCATTCAAGTCACATACAACAAAACCAAGAACAGTGTAAAAAAACAGGAAAAGACACGGGGCGTAAACAGACTCAGAAATAGGCCAGTGTGACTGTGTCAGCGTTGGAATAGATCTTTTGTTAAAGATAAAACTGAGAAAAAAGTGCTAACTAAAGCACCAGTGTGCCTCTGACTTGGGTGATGTCTTTTCACATTTCCCTAAAACCTTGTCAACACTACTACATTTGGTTTTGCTACGTTTTCGCCTCCTGTCCACACTATTGCAGAATTTTCTAGTACAGACAATTGAGACTTTTAGAAACGCTAATGGTTCCGTTTTAGTTTGAAAATTGTGGGGTTGTGTTATAATCTGGACATTTAAAACCTTTCGTAACAATGACGTGGACATCCACGGTCACTCCTTGATTGGGTATTATCTGCCTCAACTACAACTGGTGAAAGCAACATGGATAATAAATTACAAGAGTTAATGACATTGTTGTCTTTGGTAACAGCTTTTGTGCAGTTCTGCATTTTGCATGTTAACTCTTTGCTGTTTCTCATTCGTAGTATTTTTTGCAACTACTGAACTGCAGACAAAACAATAAGCTTCCTCATTACGCTGCGCATACCAAATGTACATGATTGCTAATGTATGTATGCATTTTCAGGTGTGATATTATAGATGGAGATAATTTCCGATATGGAGCAAAAACTGTCGTCTGTAGGGAGCTAATTTTCATTTGAAAACATCATTTTAAAATTAAAACAGATTATTGTGGACTTAGCCTCATGATGAGAAAATCTGCCCAGCATAGGAAAGGCTCTGGGGTTGTGGCAAAAGAAAGAATTAACAAAATTTTTGTACAGTGTCTTTTTTTTAGGTTGGTAGGCATGACAACAAAATGTCACAGCCTTTCACATTCTGCCAAACATTGACTGAGATGATTTTTCCAAAGTACTTCCCATATACCAAAGAATACCCAAAGTTACTGTCCGGGGCTTCAGGACCAGATCCTTTCTGAACTTTGGTCAGATGATACAGGCTGTGGATGCTTCTTCTGGCTGTGGGATGCTGGTTGATAGTAAGGCTACTTATTGTATGTGTTAGCATTAATAATTGATTTGTGTATTGATTGAAATATTATAAGAAATTGCTATTTTTATTTGTGATTATATAATGATAAAAATATAGTACTGTATATGGGCGAGAATGGAGTATCTCGTCATTACACACTGAATAATCGATGACTTGTGATTGCTTGACACCTAAACGTTAACTGTCAAGATAAGTGAAAAGTTTTGGTGGAAGGAAGAGTGAATAGGGTGAAAGACAACGTTACTCTTTTTTGTCTCAGAGCTAAAAGTTGTGTGTTGCAGCATAATCGTTTATTAAGGTTGCATCACACATTATCTGATGTAAAGGTAACTGATTCCCCTGAAGATAAGATCATGTTTATAAAACCTTACAACAAAGGAGATCCTGATTGGAGCTGGTGGATATTATCAACAATGAGCAGGGAGACACAAGTAAGGGAAGACAAGAGACTGAAACCAGAAACAATCACAGTAGGTAGAACTTCTAATCACGGTCAAACTCCATAGTAATGTAATGTATGGCACATTCACTTGAATCTGCTTTCAGTGTCTTTATGATGATTTGTAGAAATAACATATGTGTGCGTGTTTGTACACTCAGTGTGGATTAAGAGTTATTTTGCCCTCCTGTTCACATTTTGGGACTTTCACAGTGTGTGATATTCATCCCTACTCTCCCACAGCAGCAGGTCTGTCTTTAACCCTGACCATTAAGACTAGCCATGGAGAAGGAGAAGAAAAGATATATGGCAAAGCTATCAATTTTATTTACTTTTCATGTAGTAAATATATACATCTGATCACAATCAAACCGTGTAGTAATGTAATGTATAGCATATTCATTGGTATCTGCTTTTTTCAGGTTGATGGAAAACTACACCTACAACAGCTTCACACTCCAGCTGGAAGGGTTAAATGTCTCAGAGGATTATGTCTACACTGTGTTTCTTTTCATATTTCTCTCATACTTGTTTATAATTGTTGTGAATGGTGGCATTGTTGTTCTTGTTTTTCTGGACAAAAACCTTCACCAGCCTATGTATCTCTTGTTTTGGAACCTGTCAATCAATGACATACTTGGAAACTCTATCTTTTTGCCTCGTTTGCTTGTAGACATGTTGTATCCTCCCTCTGAACGTCTCATCAGTTATTATGAATGTGTGATCCAAGCTTTCACCATACATATGTCCAATACCACTGCTCACACTGTGCTTATGATTATGGCCTTTGACAGATATGTGGCCATCTGCAATCCCCTGCGTTACGCTGCCATAATGACCAACAAAATGTTGGTGAAGCTGACAGTTTCTGCCTGGGGAGTGGCCTTTGTTCTGGTCGGGATTATGGTCGGTCTGACCATAAGACTGAACCGATGCAGGACAATGATCAGAGGCCTTTATTGTAGCAATGCTGGACTGTTCAAACTCTCCTGTGAGAGTGTGTTCATCAATAATGTGTATGGCCTCACTTTCACTGTAGTCCTGTTTACAGGGTCTATAGGCAGCATGGTTCTCACCTATACCAAGATTACTGTAGTCTGTCTGACCAGTAAGAACAAGTCTTTGAACAGTAAAGCCTTGAAGACCTGCAGCACTCATCTGGTTGTGTATCTGATTATGTTGCTCAGTGGACTGTGTGTTATTATTCTGCATCGCTTCCCACAGTACGCAGAGTACAGAAAAATTTCTAGCATTTTGTTTCACATCATCCCGAGCGGCCTCAACCCAATTATTTATGGTGCGCAGTCCAAAGAGATACGAAAATTCTTATCAAAATGGTTTGAGCCCCAGAAAGGTTTTCCAACGTTATAGTAAACATTTCAAAGTTAGTTTTCTTCATGTATCAAACTTAATAGTATCACATAAGGATGAAGAATGCCTCAGTATGTTGTTCATTGTGTTTTGCAAAAGAAGTTAATGAGAGTCCTGTCATAGATAACGCCCTGAGGACCTGCGGCACTCATCTGGTTGTGTATCTGATTACATTTCTCAGTTGAATGCCTATCAATATTCTGCAGTGCTTCCCAGAGTACAAAGACAACACAAATTTTCTTGCTATTTTGTATCATAAACTACCTACAACTACATGTGAAACATTTATAGATGTCTCACTTTCAAGGCTGGGCGTGGGTTATGGGTTATTGAGTGTACATTGATGGGAAAAAAAATTTCATCCATTTCAAATTAAACCTAAAACTACAAAAGTGATCTGGTCTGAATTCTTTCTGCAGCCACTGTATCTTCTGATGAAACTGTTGAGGAGAAATTCAAGACTGTAACAAGGAACTTCACACTAAGTATTTTTACGCTGCACACATATTCACATAGGTTCTTGATGGCCTGTTACATTAAAACAAATGACAGACTACACTTTACATGAAGGGGAGATACAATATATTTGTCCTGTATGTCAGTAAACACGTGAGCAATAAGATATTATTTAGAGAATAACACGATATTGAGGGCTGATAGACAG
>NW_019174341.1:1083153-1116896 GCF_002260705.1 Seriola dumerili
AAACACAACAAAAGAGTAAAGTTGTCCATCTGTTTTCAGGTTAATGTTTGGTTTAGCAATTACAAAGCCACTGTATGTGATCAGTTATTCCGTGGTATTGACGATTTACTCAATTTGGAGGAACCATTTTTGCCCTTATACAGTACTATGCTTGATCATTATATTAGCACAAATAAGAATAAGAATTATTAATGCTAACACATAACAAGTAGCTTTACCCATCAACATGTGTGGCACAGCCAGGTAGAGTATCCATGGCCTGTTACCATCTGGCTCTGGATCAGGAAAAGAACTGGTTCTGAAACCCCAAGCAGTAACTTTGGTACTCTTCAAAAGTTTTAAGACACCGTAATTTTTCACATTGTTAAGCCTTATGCTAAAGGAAAAATAATAAATAAATGGATTGCCACCTCGTGTGTTGTATCCTTCCACACTCAGACCAGTTACAGTTTATTATCCCTGTTTATCCAGAATCATAGAAAATATGAACAATTTTGTGTGAAATTTTGTCATAATTGCTTTTGAATCTTTGAGTAATGGCTAAAAGTGTTTGTGAACTCACATTGTACTTGACTTTGACCACCCTAAATCAGTTTTATCCTTAAGTCAACAGTGGACATTTTAATGCTAAATGTAACGGCTTCCTTGAAGAATTATCGATATATTGCGTTCACAAAGACCAAAACTGTTGTTTTGTTAGGTCCCTGTGACCTTGACCACCAAAATCTAATCAGTTTGTCCCAGACTCCAAGTGAACATTGGTGCAAATATTTATTCATTATATCGGCCAATTTTACAGTGGAAAAACTCCAGGTTGTCCCGATTGTCAGTCCACCCTGGTTATGGTATCTAGTGATGGTCCAATCACCACAGGTGACTTGGATATAAATGATATAATGCAATGGAACACTCACTACTCTATTACATAAATGTCCTTAAATGCGAGTGCTCAAAGCATGACAGCAGCATTGCTTTGACTGACATTAAAAGCACATTTATGTTATTTATGCTTTAATGGCTTCACCACAAGGGATGCTTTCTGTGGTGGTCTGGTGCATACTGGATGCATATATAGTCATTGCCCAGCTGTTGATCATGTTGAATTAATTATCTGTGTCTATCAGCCTCCAATATCGTGTTATTCTCTAAATAATATCTTATTGCTCACGTGTTTACGACTAATACAGGACAAATAATATTGTAATCTCCTTTCTGAAAAGCGTAGATCTCTCTCGTGGGGGTTTGTCTTAGAGCTAAAAGTTGCGTGTTGCAGCATAATCGTTTATTATTGTTGCATCACACATTATCTGACTTAAAGGTAACTGATTCCCTTGAAGATAAAATCGTGTTTATAAAACCTTAAAGCCAAGGAGAGCTTGATTGGAGCTGGTGGATATTATCAACAATGAGCAGGGAGACACAAGTAAGGGAAGACAAGAGACTGAAACCAGACTCAATCACAGTAGGTAGAACCTCTAATCACAGTCAAACTACATAGTAATGTAATGTATGGCACATTCACTTGAATCTGCTTTCACCCTGACCATTCAGAGAAGGAGAGGGCCAAATCGCAGTTTATGATATTTTATTTTTTAATCTGGAAATATTTATAGAAGCTATTCATTTGTTTACTTTATTTTCATGTAATAAGTACATACTTCTGATCACAGTCAAACTGTGTAGTAATTTAATGTATAGCATATTCATTGGTATCTGCTTTCTTTAGGTTGATGGAAAACTACACCTACAACAGCTTCACACTCCAGTTGGAAGGGTTAAATGTCTCAGAGGATTATGTCTACACTGTGTTTCTTTTCATATTTCTCTCATACTTGTTTATAATTGTTGTGAATGGTGGCATTGTTGTTCTTGTTTTTCTGGACAAAAACCTTCACCAGCCTATGTATCTCCTGTATTGGAGCCTGTCAATCAATGACATACTTGGAAGCTCTATCATTTTGCCTCGTTTGCTTGTAGACATGTTGCATCCTCCCTCTGAACGTCTCATCAGTTATTATGAATGTGTGATCCAAGCTTTCACCATACATATGTGCGGTACCACTGTTCAGACAGTGCTCATGATTATGGCCTTTGACAGATATGTGGCCATCTGCAATCCCCTGCGTTACGCTGCCATAATGACCAACAAAATGTTGGTGAAGCTGACAGTTTCTGCCTGGGGAGTATCCTTTGTTCTGGTCGGGATTATGGTCGGTCTGACCATAAGACTGAACCGATGCAGGACTATGATCAAAGGCCTTTATTGTAGCAATGCTGCGCTGTTCAAACTCTCCTGTGAGAGTGTGTTCATTAATAATGTGTATGGCATCATCGTCACTGTATTCATGTTTACAGCTTCTATAGGCAGCATGGTTCTCACCTATACCAAGATTACAGTAGTCTGTCTGACCAGTAAGAACAAGTCTTTGAATAGTAAAGCCTTGAAGACCTGCAGCACTCATCTGGTTGTGTATCTGATTATGTTGTTCAGTGGAACATTAACGATTATTCTGCATCGCTTCCCACAGTACGCAGAGCACAGAAAAATTTCTAGCCTTTTGTTTCAAATCATCCCGAGTGGCCTCAACCCAATTATTTATGGTGCGCAGTCCAAAGAGATACGAAAATTCTTATCAAAATGGTTTGAGCCCCAGAAAGGTTTTCCAACGTTATAAAAAACATTTCAAAGTTAGTTTTCTTCATGTATCAAACTTAATAGTATCACATAAGGATGAAGAATGCCTCAGTATGTTGTTCATTGTGTTTTGCACAAGGAGTTAATGAGAGTCCTGCCATAGATAACGCCCTGAGGACCTGCGGCACTCATCTGGTTGTGTATCTGATTACATTTCTCAGTTGAATGCCTATCAATATTCTGCATTTCTTCCCAGAGTACAAATACAACACAAATTTTCTTGCTATTTTGTATCATAAACTACCTGCAACTTCATGTAAAACATTTATAGATGTCTCACTTTCAAGGCTGGGCGTGGGTTATGGGTTATTGAGTGTACATTGATGGGAAAAAAATTTCATCCATTTCAAATTAAACCTAAACCTACAAAATTGATCTGGTCTGAATTCTTTCTGCAGCCAGTGTATCTTCTGATGAGATTGTTGAGGAGAAATTCAAGACTGTAACAAGGAACTTCACACTAATTATTTTTACGCTGCACACATATTCACATAGGTTCTTGATGGCCTGTTACATTAAAACAAATGACAGACTACGCTTTACATGAAGGGGAGATACAATATATTCGTCCTGTATGTCAGTAAACACGTGAGCAATAAGATATTATTTAGAGACTAACACGATATTGAGGGCTGATAGACAGTGTATTAATTCAACCATGATCAACAGCTGGGCAATGACTATATATGCATCCAGTATGCACAGACCCACACACAGAAAGCATCCCTTGTGGTGAAGCCATTAAAGCATAAATAACATAAATGTGCTTTTAATGTCAGTCAAAGCAATGCTGCTGTCATGCTTTGAGACATCCAGAGATTAAGGACATTTATGTATATGAGGTAGTGGAGTGTCCATTGCATTATTCATTTATATCCAAGTCACCTGTGGTGATTGGACCATCACTAGATACCATAACCAAGGGTGGACTGACAATCGGGACAACCTGGAGTTTTTCCACTGTAAAATTGGGCCGATAAGTATAAAAATATTTGGCACCAATGTTCACTTGGAGTCTGGGACAAACTGATTAGATTTTGGTGGTCAAGGTCACAGGAACCTAACAAAACACAGTTTTGGTCTTGTGAACGCAATATATCGAGAATTCTTCAAGGAAGCCGTTACATTTAGCATTAAAATGTCCACTGTGACTTAAGGATAAACTGATTTAGGTGGTCAAAGGTCAAGTACAATGTGAGTTCACAAAACACTTTTAGCCATTACTCAAGACTTCATACAGCAATTATGACAAAATTTCACACAAATTGTTCATATTTTCTATGATTCTAGATAAACAGGGATATAAACTGTAACTGGTCTGAGTGGCGGAGGGATACAGCCATGAGGTGGCAATTCCATTTATTTATTTATTTTTAACTTTAGCATAAGGCTAAACAACATGTGAAAAAAATGACGGTGTCTTAAAACTTTTGAAGAGTACCAAAGTTACTGCCGGAAACGGGTGGATTGCCCACTCCGGGTCGGGGGGGAGGCTTTGCCTAAGGTGGAGGAGTTTAAGTATCTCTGGATCTTGTTCACGAGTGAGGGTAGGATGGAGTGGGAGATGGACAGGCGGATTGGGGCGACGTCAGCAGTGATGCGGACGCTGAATTGGTCCGTTGTGGGGAAGAGGGAGTTAAGCCGGAAGGCGAAGCTCTCAATTTTCCGGTCGATCTACGTTCCAATCCTCACCTATGGTCATGAGCTTTGGGTAATGACCGAAAGAACGAGATCGCGAATACAAGTGGCCGAAATGAGTTTCCTCCGCAGGGTGGCCGGGCTCAGCCTGAGAGATAGGGTGAGTAACTCGGTCATCCGGGAGGGACTCGGAGTAGAGCCGCTGCTCCTCCATGTCGAGAGGAGCCAGTTGAGGTTGTTCGGGCATCTAGTGAGGATGCCTCCTGGACGCCTCCCCGGGGAGGTGTTTCGGGCATGTCCCACCGGGAGGAGACCTCGAGGCCGAACAAGGACACGCTGGAGGGATTATATCTCTCAGCTGGCCTTGGAACACCTCGGGATTCTCCTGGAGGAGCTGGTGGAAGTGGCTGGGGAGAGGGCCGTCTGGACCTCTTTGCTGAGGCTGCTGCGCCCGCGACCCGGATAAGCGAGAGACGGACGGACGGACGGACAGATGGACGGACGGACGGACGAACGGACGAACAAACGAACGAACAAACGAACCAAAGTTACTGCTTGGGGGCTTCAGAACCAGATTCTTTTCCTGTACCAGAGCCAGATGGTACAGGCCATGGATACTACTCCTGGCTGTGCCACACATGTTGATGGTAAAGCTACTTGTTATGTGTTAGCATTAATAATTCTTATTCTTATTTGTGCTAATATAATGATCAAAGCATAGTACTGTATAAGGGCAAAAATGGTGTCCTCCAAAATTGAGTAAATCGTCAATACCAACGGAATAACTGATCACATACAGTGGCTTTGTAATTGCTAAACACCAAACATTAACCTGAACAGATGGACAACTTTACTCTTTCTTGTCTTAGAGCTAAAAGTTGCGTGTTGCAGCATAATCTTTTATTATTGTTGCATCACACATTATCTGACTTAAAGGTAACTGATTCCCTTGAAGATAAAATCGTGTTTATAAAACCTTAAAGCCAAGGAGAGCTTGATTGGAGCTGGTGGATATTATCAACAATGAGCAGGGAGACACAAGTAAGGGAAGACAAGAGACTGAAACCAGACTCAATCACAGTAGGTAGAACCTCTAATCACAGTCAAACTACATAGTAATGTAATGTATGGCACATTCACTTGAATCTGCTTTCACCCTGACCATTCAGAGAAGGAGAGGGCCAAATCGCAGTTTATGATATTTTATTTTTTAATCTGGAAATATTTATAGAAGCTATTCATTTGTTTACTTTATTTTCATGTAATAAGTACATACTTCTGATCACAGTCAAACTGTGTAGTAATTTAATGTATAGCATATTCATTGGTATCTGCTTTTTTCAGGTTGATGGAAAACTACACCTACAACAGCTTCACACTCCAGTTGGAAGGGTTAAATGTCTCAGAGGATTATGTCTACACTGTGTTTCTTTTCATATTTCTCTCATACTTGTTTATAATTGTTGTGAATGGTGGCATTGTTGTTCTTGTTTTTCTGGACAAAAACCTTCACCAGCCTATGTATCTCTTGTTTTGGAACCTGTCAATCAATGACATACTTGGAAACTCTATCTTTTTGCCTCGTTTGCTTGTAGACATGTTGTATCCTCCCTCTGAACGTCTCATCAGTTATTATGAATGTGTGATCCAAGCTTTCACCATACATATGTGCGGTACCACTGCTCACACAGTGCTCATGATTATGGCCTTTGACAGATATGTGGCCATCTGCAATCCCCTGCGTTACGCTGCCATAATGACCAACAAAATGTTGGTGAAGCTGACAGTTTCTGCCTGGGGAGTGGCCTTTGTTCTGGTCGGGATTCTGCTCGGTCTGACCATAAGACTGAACCGATGCAGGAGTATGATCAGAGGCCTTTATTGTAGCAATGCCTCCCTGTTCAAACTCTCCTGTGAGAGTGTGTTTATCAATAATGTGTATGGCCTCACTTTCACTGTAGTCCTGTTTACAGCTTCTATAGGCAGCATGGTTCTCACCTATACCAAGATTACTGTAGTCTGTCTGACCAGTAAGAACAAGTCTTTGAACAGTAAAGCCTTGAAGACCTGCAGCACTCATCTGGTTGTGTATCTGATTATGTTGCTCAGTGGAACGTTTATGATTATTCTGCATCGCTTCCCACAGTACGCAGAGTACAGAAAAATTTCTAGCATTTTGTGTCACATCATCCCGAGCGGCCTCAACCCAATTATTTATGGTGCGCAGTCCAAAGAGATACGAAAATTCTTATCAAAATGGTTCGAGCCCCAGAAAGGTTTTCCAACGTTATAAAAAACATTTCAAAGTTAGTTTTCTTAATGTATCAAACAAATAAGCATGAAAAAATGATAAAAGAATGCCTCAGTATGGTGTCTCTTGTAAGTAAAGATTTCTCTTTGGTACAAGTATTTGGCAGGAGTCCTGCCGTAAATACAGCCCTGAAGACCTGCAGCACTCATCTGGTTGTGTATCTGATTATGTTGCTCAGTGGATGTCTTTAAATATTCTGCATCACTTCTGAGAATACTTGACAGAAAATTTGTTGCCATTTTGTGTCATATCATCCCTGGCAGCCTCAAGTCCATTATTTACGGCATCCAGTCTAAAGAGATACGGAAATTTTTGTCTAACTTGTTTGAGGCCAAGAAGTTTTTGTCATCATAATAAAGTGTATATGAAAAGTATCACCTATTTATTCCATATTCCTGTGATTGTTCTTTGTTCTTGGGACCAGGAGAAAGGTTTGTCTGGAGACTGCCCTTACTATACTATGACTCTCTCTCTGAGGCCAAACAGTTCAAACAGAATGAGAGGCACCTGAGCTAAATATCAAATGTTATAGTAAAGACTCTGAATACCTATGCTAATGCATTATCTCAGTTTTTTTCCATTGTAATAAGATTTTTATATATGGGATATTGAGTTAGATTGATGAGGGATTTTTTTCTTTAGCAAAGGGCTACAACATAATTGGACATCAGGGTTTGGTTTCTGTTCTGACATGCAGCATGCATTCTGGGACCTCATACACACAGGCATGTGTCTTTCTAAACAATGGCCAATCAATTCAATTTGCCACAGCTGGACTCCTAACAAGTTATAGACACATCAAGGATAATAAGCAAAGAGGACACACCAGACCATAATTTGGTCTCAACAATATTGTAAGAGATTCAATTTTTGATTTTTAATAAATTTGCAAAAATTTCTGAAAACGTTTAAACTTAACACAGCCTCTACAAAACTGAAGGGGTCTGAATCCTTTCTGAAGTCAGTATCCTCTGATTAAATTGTTGTGATAAAGGTCAATCCCATGGAGAAATTTAAGTATGTAACAAGGAACTCCACAATAAATTGAGTAGTTGAGTCAGACTCAGCCACATGTTTGAGCCTCAGTCAGACCCAAACTTGGGAGTTTTTTGAAGAGTGAGAAGTCTGTTGTGCACCAAAATTGGGGACAAGAGGACATAAGGATGGTCAGCGTAGTTATTTATTTATGTTGTTTGTTAGCTTGTAACTGGCAGTGGCTGACACATGTTAGAGGCTGTGCTAATGCAAACTATTGCTCTCTTGCTGTACTAACATGGTTAAGGTAACCAGTGAAAGAGCAAAGAGTATCAAGACGGTTAACGTTTGAGGAAACATTGGAGAGATTCAGCCAGACATTTGAACCTCAGTCAGACCCAGACTCAGATGAGGAGTCTATTATGAACAAATCACCATAATATCATGATGACATAATGTTGCATTACAAACAATGACAATGAATGAGTCCCCCAAGAATAAATCTGTGACTATATAAAACTGCAACCAAGAAAGAAATCTTCTTTGCTGGATATCAATTGCCAACAAAGACGTAAGAAAAAAAATACAAAGACCAATGAACTACAAGACTCAGAAAGCGGGTATTACTGAATGAAAATGTACAGTATAACGACTATTTTTGGTCAAATTCAAAATATGTGATTTTCTTTCACCTTTGATTTTTATTTTTGTTGATTTACTCTTCATTGTCTTGTAAAAGCATGAAGGTGATTTTGGTTAGTTGTAAAGTCACTTCTGTCAATGATTTCTGATGTTTGTTCTTTCAGGCTGATGGAAAACTACACCTACAACAGCCTCACCCTCCAGCTGGAGGGGTTGAATCTCTCAAAGGACTCTGTCTACCCGGTCTTTCTCTTCTTCTTTCTCTCCTATCTGTTTATATTGGTCACAAATGTAGGCATTGCTGTTCTGGTTTTCATTGACAAGAACCTTCACCAGCCGATGTATCTCCTGTTTTGCAACCTGCCATTTAATGACATACTTGGAAACTCTATCATGGTGCCTCGTTTGCTCATAGATGTGCTACGGCCTCCCTCTGAACGTCTCATTAGTTATTATGAATGTTTGGTCCAAGCTTTTACCTCACACATGTTTGGTACCACCACTAACACTGTGCTCATGATTATGGCCTTTGACAGATATGTGGCCATCTGCAATCCCCTGCGTTACGCTGCCATAATGACCAACAAAATGGTGATCAAGTTGACAGTTTCTGCCTGGGGAGTGGCCTTTGTTCTGGTCGGGATTCTGCTCGGTCTGACCGTAAGACTGAACCGATGCAGGAGTATGATCATGAATCCTTACTGTGACAATGCCTCCCTGTTCAAACTCTCCTGTGAGAGTGTGTTCATCAATAATGTGTATGGCCTCACTTTTACTGTAGTCCTGTTTACAGCTTCTATAGGCAGCATAGTTCTCACCTATACTAAGATTACTGTCGTCTGTCTGACCAGTAAAAACAAGACTCTGAACAGTAAAGCTTTGAAGACCTGCAGCACTCATCTGGTTGTGTATCTGATCATGGTGTTTAGTGGAATGTCACTCATTGCTCTGCATCGCTTCCCAGAGTACGCAGACTACAGAAAACTCTCCAGTATATTGTTTCATATCATCCCTGGCAGCCTAAACCCCATTATTTATGGTATGCAGTCCAAAGAGATACGAAAATTCTTATCAAAATTGTTTGAGCCCAAGAAAATTTTGCCATAACAACAAACTTTCATTCTTACATTTAACTACAGAGATAACATTATATGTGAACTTACAGTGCCCTACTTTATTCCATGTCCATATGTTTGTCGACTGCTTAGTAATAATACGGTCATAATACCAACCAATACTGTTGTTATGCAATTCTAATTATAAGCACTTGATTTCCAAAACTGTCATTATTACAAAGAGATGCCATTTTTCACAACCCAAAATATTTCATGTCGTGAAATGTTGTGCTGAAAATAACCACATGTCACACTCTCTCGTTAAGTGTCCATTGAAAATACATAATAAAAGCAAAATTGTGGTGAATACATTTTATTATGAACAACCGTGCTTTTACTGTCAAGTCAGATTTCTGTTAGAGGAAAGTCCTGTTCATGATTTTCAATTAGCTAGTTGATGGTGAAGAACTTGAAAACATTTAGCGCGTAAGTACGCTGTATAGCCTTTGTCCATCATAACTTATTTGATGGAATGAGATTCCAGCACTCTGGAATTGATTGAATGCTTAAGAGATTCCTACTCTGTGTGTCTTTCCCCTAACTCTAAACCTTATCCCTAACTTCTTATCTCTGCCAACTCCAGAGGTTTGAACTTAACGTTTACCATGACTTATTCTGCGACAATCAAATTTCTTGTAATGAATTTCCAAAACTTACATTACATATGAAGGGTGCCTAAACAGTATTCATTTTACTTCTCTACCACCAATACCCAGACACAATGTAGGCTTCTTTAGGACTTTGTGGAAATGCTCTCTATAATATCAAATGACAGTATTTAAGTAACTATGTTTATAGGGAGGTAATTTGTGTACCTTCAGACCTCTTAATAACTGAACAACTTTGGGTTTGTGTCAACATGTGTCAAGCCCCATCCTTACTAAATGCAATACCCTTAACCTGGCAATATCGGAACGCTTAGAAGGCTTGAATGCTAGAATGTCGTAAAAATGCCCAAACTGTGAGTCATGCAATATTGTCTATTGAAAAAATTAAAAAAACGTTTACTTCCTGAGCCAAGGGCACCCGAAATAGGTTCTCTCCTTTGCAACTCTCTATGTGTACAATTCATGTTTTTGCATCCCTAAAATACTGAAACTATGCCAACAAAAGCCAAAGCTCACTGGAAGCATACAACTTCTATATCATAATTAAATAAAGACTGTAGAAGAACTGAAAACAAATGGAGGCACATACCGCTAAAGTCCAATAACATAGTCTGATAAGACTCAAGGAGAAGATAGATAGTAAGACAACTAAGTGGACAAAGCACCTAGATACTGTAGCCCAGGGGATGACTGGGAAAACAGAGAAATTGAGGAAGTGCCCATGGATGTGACATCACTGCAAACAGACCCAGAGCAACAGAAGGCTAAGACTCAACAACATTAAGCAATTCATTTCATCAGTGCCATGGTTACCACTGTCGCCTCATGGTAAAAAGGTTCCGGTTTCGAAGCTACTGGCTAACCAGGGCCTTTCTGTGTTCAGTTTGCATGTTTACCTTGTGCCTGCATGGGTTTCCTCCTGGTGCTCCGGTTTTCTCTCCACTGTGTAAAAGCTTGTAGTTTAAGTTGATTGGTGACTCTGGGTGAATGTGAACCTATGAATATGAGGATAGATACTTCAGTTTCCTCATTAATGTTCACATTTATATTCATATATCGAAAACACTCACAAATTTGAACCCAGGATGTGAAGGTCTTGACACATACAGCACAATTCATCCTTATGATTTTTTCGCACAATATATTTTTCAAAATGACTATCTGGTGAATGAGCACTTCAACATCAAAGACGAATGTTTGTGTGCAAAAAAGTAACATTTATTGACATAGGCAGGCTTGCAAAGACTAATGAACACTACTGGCCTTCTGGTGGATATTGATTTTTTAACATTAGTTTATGCCGTAATAAATGGCAGTTTAATGACATCTTCATATCTTGTTGCTGACACTGGCTCAAGTTTCCCCACTACCTCATGAACAAAATCAATCTTATCTATCACGTGACAAATACAACAAGCAAGGCTTGTAGGTTTCCCTACAACAACAATTAACAGCTCCTGCTACCTCACCCCAATTTGTTTTTGTCCAAGTAGTAGGTTAATCAATTCATATGTTTTTATAAGTATTAATCCATATCTTACATAATTGACACAGCTCATCATTGTTCCAGATCAATTGGTTAACTGAAATTGCTCCTCAGCCTCTTACAGTGCAGGACTGGCATCTCCAACAACACGTCAAATTGATCCACGGACGCCCTCAAGTAGGTTCAAAAGTGCTTGTGATACAGCTTCAACCCCTGAGCCCAAGGGTGTCACTTGGTGTTGGAAAGTGAACGGGCTCAGATGAAAAAACATTTTTTAAATGATTTTCAACATCTGTGAATTAAGGCACTGACAGATCGGTTTGAGGTCAGAGTAGATAAAATAATAAATAAATTGCATAACAGCGCATAGCCACGACTACAGAGTTGATAATACAAAAATCCTCAGCATGAAATCCACAACATCAACTCAAAAGTAACACTCATCCATATACATCACATCCACACCATGTCAATTGAACAATTCCAATTTCATATCCACTGTAGAAGGCGCCAGTGCATATCTGTCAGCCAAACCACAACAATATCCAATATCACTGAAACATTACAAAATAGAAACAACTGAAGGAATACCAATAACAAGGTTAAGCTAAAGATAACAAATAAACCTTACCTTTAAATGTTAAGTTGAGCTGCCTTGTTGTCTTGATGCTTTATTTGTAATGATAGAGAAACACAGTTCACTAGAGTTCATAAGTTCAAGTTCAGCCAAGCATGACTCATTCTAAGCATGAGGCTTAAAAAGTGATGTGTGAGAACATTTACCTTTTCCAGTTTTCTGGCCTCGAACCTTGGTTGGGAGCACACTGAGAAAACAGACAAAGAAATATCACTTTAATTATCTCACAGCTAAAAAGTTGTATATTGCAATTTAACTTTATAATGATCTCCTTATGTTGCATCATACTTTACCCAAGGTAATAATAATCAATTCCCCTAAAGACGCAACCATTTCTATAAAACATTGCAACACAGAGCTTGACTGGTGCTGTTGGATATTATCAGCAGTGGGGAAACAAGAAAGAAAAGCAAGATTGAAACCAAAGATACTATAAGTAGCTATTGCTGATCTACAACTTCATCTGTCTTTCATAGTTTTCATATAATTTTTCTCAGAATGTTGTTTAGTTTTTAATGTGAAGAACATTTACCTCTTCAGCCTTCAATGTTATAACTTTGATGATTTGCTGAACCTGCTAAGATGATACTTCTGTTATTGGGAGAGGGAGGAAATTCAGCTGAATATACAAAACAGAGCAGAATACACACAACATACCAAAAGTGGAGGGGGTTACAGATACATAGAAATATTATGCAAGACACAATTTATTTTACAGAAACTATATACTGTACAATACATTTCCCTCGGATCTGTGGAAAACTTAACATTTTAATTTAGCTGTGCAATCATGACTCTCTCAGAATTTGTTCTATGATAGATGGATTTAATGACATTACCTGTGGCATTAACATCGTTGTTTTGTCCTTTCAGCTTAATGGAAAACTACACCTACAACAGCTTCACACTCCAGCTGGAGGGGTTAAATGTCTCAAAGGATTCAACATATGCAGTGTTTATTTTTCTTTTATTCTCCTATATATTGATAATGGTCACAAATGTAGGCATTGCTGTTCTGATTTTCATTGACAAGAACCTTCACCAGCCTATGTATCTCCTTTTTTGCAACCTGCCACTGAGTGACATCCTTGGAAACTCTATCTTTTTTCCTCGTTTGCTCATAGACATGTTGCGTCCTCCTTCTGAACGTCTCATCAGTTATTATGAATGTGTGGTCGGAGCTTTCACCACACACATGTTCGGCACCACTTCTCACACTGTGCTCATGATTATGGCTTTTGACAGATATGTGGCCATCTGCAATCCCCTGCGTTACGCTGCCATAATGACCAACAAAATGTTGGTGAAGCTGACAGTTTCTGCCTGGGGAGTGGCCTTTGTTCTGGTCGGGATTCTGCTCGGTCTGACCGTAAGACTGAACCGATGCAAGACTATGATCAGAAGCCCCTACTGTAACAATGCTGCACTGTTCAAACTCTCCTGTGAGAGTGCATTAATTAATGATGTGTATGGCCTCACTTTCACTGTAGTCCTGTTTACAGCTTCTATTGGCAGCATAGTTCTCACCTATACCAAGATTACAGCAGTTTGTCTGACCAGTAAAAACAAGTCTCTGAACAGTAAAGCTTTGAAGACCTGCAGCACTCATCTAGTTGTGTATCTGATCATGGCGTTCAATGGAATCTCAATCATTACTCTTTATCGTTTCCCTCAGTACTCAAACTACAGAAAACTCTGTTCCATTTTGTTTCATATCATCCCTTGCAGCCTCAACCCCATTGTTTATGGTGTGCAGTCCAAAGAGATACGAAAATTCTTGTCAAAATTGTTTGTGTCCAAGAAGGTTTTGCCATCATTATAGAATTAGTTTCCAAGATTTATCTGTAAATTAATACGAAGAACATAAAATGTGTACCAAGCATTCTATGATCTGGTGTTTGTTGCTTGTAAGTAAGTGTATGCACAGATACTGTATTATGGTCACTCTATTATTACAGTTGATCAAGGAGTAATATGTTGTAAGAATAGGGCAAAATAATACCATGACAATTATTTATATGTTAACCTGCTAATAGCTTGACATTAACATTTGGAATATTGGTAATGTTGGGGGATCATTTATATGATATTATAATATCGTTTTGGGGCAGACCATGTATATTGGGTAACAATAGGCCTATGTGCTTATAAAAATCAGGTTATATCACAGTAATATTCCCTCGAAGTGTATAATCTTTACTATTATCTTGATGTAAATGAAGTATATAAATAAATATTATGCTAACAACAATGAAGAAATATTATGTCAATTTTTTCACAATACATGTGGAATTATATCAGAGTAAAACTACACAATCACAAGAAATTCATGATAAATTATCACGGTTAATTACCAGAAAATACGCTGCAATACACAATCTTACCTTATTACCTGTAGTGAGAGATAAATAAAAGAATACATTAATGGAAAAGCAAATGGTTCATTCTTAATTATTTTTCTACCAAATCATCAGCAATTATTTTCTTCTACCAAAATGAGACAGGGTTTGTTTAGCCTTAAAAACACTAACTCTAGTATTAATGGAAAATGAAAAATGTCAGTGACATTGGCACTTAACTGTGGCCATGAGAATAATGATATAATGGTAAAGTAAAACATAAATGTGATGACTAGCTTTCAACTTTGGTCATCACAAGGCCAATATTCTGCTAAATACATCAGTAACATTAGCTTCTAATGTTGGCCAACGCAAGGCTAATAAACCATAACTATGCAATTTCAGTAGCATTAGCTGCTAACTATGACCATAACAACTCATAGGTAAAATGAAACAAATATCATTAGCATTAGCTGCTAACTATGACCATAACACAAATGTCAGCAACATCAGATGCCAACTATGACCATAAATAAAAAGGTAAAATGAAACAAATGTCAGTAGCATTAGCTGTTAACTATGACAATAACAAATCAAAGGTAAAATGAAACAAATGTCAGTAGCATTAGCTGCTCACTAAGACCATAACACAAATGTCAGTAGCATTAGCTGCTAACTATGACCAAAAATCAAATGTAAAATGAAACACATGTCAGTAGCATGAGCTGCTTATACCATCAGGTTGCTTGCTGTCGTCTTTGTGTTGTCTTGAGCAAGTGCCAGGTGAAACAGAAGAGGTTATGAGATTTTGGTAAGTGGGATTTTTACTGGGAATTGACATTACAAGTGAGATGCCACGCATCGCAAAATGTTCAGTCCGTTAAATCCGCTCTAACTCTGACCTCGATTCAGCTGTCTCTGTTTCAGCAGCTCCTGATAAAACTGAGAGGAGAGCAGCTGGACAGTGACTGCGAGACTGACTCACAGTAGATATTTCCTAAATAAGTAATTGACTGATTAACTTATCTTATCTGTAGGTTTCATTTGCCATTGAATTGCAGGTCTGCAATGTATTGTGTTGCTCAGATGTTTAATATAGCAGTTCCCAACCACTCTATTCCAGCACATAAACAGTAAGTGAAACAACACGATCAAGCAGTATACTTGTTGCAATAATTTCATAAAAATCCTTCTTGAAACTAAATTAATTCACATGAACAACATTGCATTATATTTTCACTTAATTACAGCACTTTTACATCGTGTTAGACAATACTGTTGTATGCCTTTCCACTATATCTACGTGCCAGGAGTCTCATGTTAACTCATGATAACAAAGGCTAATGCTAAAGTTAGCTCATTTTGACACAACAAACGTTTGCTTACCTTAAATTCCTTGCAGATATTATAAAATGTGTATTTAGATCCTTCTCAAGGCTTTAAGTTATAGTCATCTCTGCCCATTAGCTATCAGTGATCATTATGATCTAACTGGGTTAACATGTTACACAACACCCTGCTGCTCTCCTACTGAACTGTAATTAGCCGAGTCATCTTCAGCTAAACTAGCAAAAATATTAACTTTAAAAACTTACCTTTAATTTGCCAGCTCCTCTATCCTGAGTATGTTTGATGGTCTGTTGAAAAGCCTTGACATCACTCCACTCAGTTAACTCCATCTGCTCCTCACAACTGTAAATGGCAGACCTACTAGCAAAACGAAGGCTAATGTAGCTAATGCGCTAGCAAACAATTAGCCTATGTATTTTCACATCCAGAACACTGAATTTAGTATTTCAGTTGTTAGCCTAGCCACCTGGTGAATAAGTCACTCTTCTTGTTGCTGTCTCCAGCTCTTGAGACAAATATCAGTCAGTCTGAAGGATTTTTTGTTTGTTTGTTTGTTTGTTTACCACCAGCTCATTGCTAATGTGCCCTGTCTGCTGTTTGGTGCAGGACTGGGCTGATCACTGCTTCTTTCCTGTAATGGCACCATGTCAACTTGAGCTTATTCTTTTAACTCTGCAATTTTTTACACTTTGGAAAATCAAGTATGCTGATTTCGTTTTTAATTATTCTTGTTTGGTATCTTAGCTAGGTTTTCTGTGGAGATAATTCAGGCTGAGAGATATTAACTGGCATGAAGCAACCCCCATGTCCTTTACACCACACGACCATTAGGGGCACAGTTTACTACATTGATAAAAAGGCCTGTATGATCACATCTACAAGGACGTGACTAATTGAACAACTCTCTTCACTCATGGTGTAACATGTTCTTTTCCCATAAAGAGACTTTAAACTACCAGAACAATAGAGAGTATTTCCCCTAGAACAATAACATCATGCAAAGATAACATGTGGAACACCATCTATTCATTTCATGTCCATAGACATATCACCTCAAAGCATGCTGGGAAATCCCACCCACTTATCCCCAACATGCTACACTATGTTTGACTTGATTTACTGACAACTGTCACTGAATTACTTTGATACTGAAAAAAAACCCATTAAATTATGATGATTCTGATGCAATTCTATCGTTATTCTATCGTATCATTTTTTTCTAAGTGAGTGAAATTGATGTTTGGTTCACTTACAATGGACTTTAGAGGTACAATAATAAGGTGTTCTGTATGTGTAAATCACACTGAATCTAAAACTATCAGTATCATTTATGTGGGTTCATTAGGGGAGCTTCAGTATGTTTTGTTGGCAAAATGTTGAAGCCTATGACAGGTGTTTTATTTTTCCTTAACATTAGATTTATTGAAGGTAAAGTTAGGAGCTAACTGCTTCCAACATTTGTTTTATTTTATCTCAACATTAGATTTATCACAGCCAAAATTAGCAGACAATGTCACTGTCATTGTGTGTAAATTAGTTTAATGTTAACATTTTGAAGACCAGTTACCAGCTAACATTACTACTCATTGCCAATGCTAGCAGCCATTTTGTCACTTAGCTTGATTTTAGCATTCAGTCCGTTTGCTCTTTGCTCTCATTACCTATGCTTTTGTCTCTGCCAGCTTTTGACAAACACTGGGTATGTAGCTGCAATATGATTCACATCATAAGTATGGATTAGTGCAGTTTTAGGTCTTGTGATGACACGGTGGAAGCTAATGTAAACAAATATAAGCTCTACGTTAAGATAGCTATTCTCAAAGTAATGTATACTTTCCGATGGTCAAAGTAAGCAGCTAATCTTACTGACATCATGTTATTAATTCATTAATGTTATGTTCAATTAATCAAATCAATTTTATCAATGATTAAGTTCCAACTTAATCTTATAAAGATTAAGTTTTAGGGCAAGTGAGTGTCTCAGAGCTTAAAGCTAACATAATCTCATTAATGATCCCTGATGTCATGATGTCAAATCATTGCATTACAAATTGTCTGAATGAGTCTCCTGAGAAAAGAACTGTGACTATATAAAACTGCAACCAAGGAAGAAATCTTCTTTGCTGGATATCAACTGCCAACAAAGACGTAAGAAAGAAAATACAAAGACCAATGAACCACAAGACTCAGAAAGCAGGTATTACTGAATGACAATGTACAGTATAATGACTATTTTTGGTAAAATTCAAATATTTGATTTTCTTTCCCCTTTGATTTTTATTTTTGTTCATTTACTCTTCATTGTCTTGTAAAAGCATGAAGGTGATTTTGGTTAGTTGTAAAGTCACTTCTGTCAATGATTTCTGATGTTTGTTCTTTCAGGCTGATGGAAAACTACACCTACAACAGCCTCACCCTCCAGCTGGAGGGGTTGAATCTCTCAAAGGACTCTGTCTACCCGGTCTTTTTCTTCTTCTTTTTCTCCTACATTTTTATAATGTTTGTGAATGTAGGCATTGCGTTTCTTGTTTTCATTGACAAGAACCTTCACCAGCCGATGTATCTCCTGTTTTGCAACCTGCCAATCAATGATATTGTTGGGAATTCGATCATGGTGCCCCGGCTGCTGGTAGACATGTTGCTGCCTCCCTCTGAACGTCTCATCAGTTATTACGAGTGTGTGGTCCAAGCTTTCACCACACACATGTTCGGCACCACTTCACACACTGTGCTCATGATTATGGCTTTTGACAGATATGTGGCCATCTGCAATCCCCTGCGTTACGCTGCCATAATGACCAACAAAATGGTGATCAAGCTGACAGTTTCTGCCTGGGGAGTGGCCTTTGTTCTGGTCGGGATTCTGCTCGGTCTGACCGTAAGACTGAACCGATGCAGGAGTATGATCATGAATCCTTACTGTGACAATGCCTCCCTGTTCAAACTCTCCTGTGAGAATGTGTTCATCAATAATGTGTATGGCCTCACTTTCACTGTAGTCCTGTTTACAGCTTCTATTGGCAGCATAGTTCTCACCTATACTAAGATTACTGTCGTCTGTCTGACCAGTAAAAACAAGACTCTGAACAGTAAAGCTTTGAAGACCTGCAGCACTCATCTGGTTGTGTATCTGATCATGCTGATCAGTGGATTTATTGTCATTATTCTGCACCGTTTCCCTCAGTACTCAGACTACAGGAAACTGTCTGCCATCTTGTTTCACATCATCCCCGGCAGCCTCAACCCCGTTATTTATGGGGTTCAGTCTGCAGAGATCTGCAAATCCTTATCCAAATTATTCAGATCCAAATTGGTTCTGCCATTTTTCTGACGTAAGAATTTTAAAGTTAGCATGCAAACCTGCCAACAACACATTTAATAAAAGTGAAAAATTATCAAATTTAGACTAAACTGCCGTATTGTATTTCAAATTATAATGTTCATTTATATTCATTGATTTTGCTGAGATTTGTGCATCATGACAACTGGTTGGTTGGTTTTGAATTTCACCCACTGAAGCTGAATGTTTGCATTTTAGTTCACATAAGAAATTAGATCATTTGAAAGAGAATTGTCTCTTTAAAGTATAATTTTCACTTTTCTTGGTGTCCAGATAGTTAATTTTTCTTGCATATTAAATAAAATATATATACGTGATATTTATCTCATACGTTATATTTTGGAAGGCTTTTTTAAATGTTGATTTTTTTCTTGATCAGTTATCATAAAGGCCACATGTTTGGGTTAATTACTGTATAATCTAGTTTCTGTAATAGGGTGGGATGGAGACCATTTTTGTTTCTCTGTGTGTCACAGCCTCAACGAACTTGAGAACACTTTTATTTTAGGAGGAAAGGTAAGTGAAAGTGTCAGTGACTGAGTGTTAGAGGCTGCAGGGCTCAGATGGTGTAACGAGGAATGAGACAGCCCTTATATCACATTACCTTGATGACGTCAAAATATTTGCGGGTTTGGGACTTTTGATTGTACATTTTTATTCCCTCCCTTCACTTCCTGTTTGAAAACAAGAAGATTATCGTTGATCAGATCTGATCCAATTTGGATATTTGGAATTTGTCATCATGTGATCACAGGACAGAGAACTCCACAGTTCAGTCTCTGACTCACAGTGACTCTGTGTTTATACTGTCTGTTCTTCTAATGCTAACGTTAGCGTTCTTCTATCTTATTATTTCTTCTGTTTTATGGCCGTTGTTTGCCGTTGTTTCCAGGCGTCCCTTGGTAACCACGGCAACCCGGTGTTTAATGTCACAATGCTATGAACTTTGGGTAATTTCCTCAGGCAAAGTTTACAGAAATTCAGTCTTACAGAGTGTGAATAAAGAAGTCAAAATGTCTGATAGAGAGACTCGTGCCCTCGATGGTTTGACAGTGGATCAGAACTCTTGATATAATCCGACTAAAACTGGACTTGTATCATGAATTTCTCTTTTTTTTTTCACTGTAGATGCTTCCCATGGGACGTATTATCCATAGACATATGATTTCTGTCACTGTCATGCCAATGACACGCAGATGGACCGACCAAGTTCAAGTTTCTGATCCTGGCCGGTTAGGGTTGGAAACACATCAGAGAATCATGATGTTTGGTTTGATAGTTACTTCAGCTTCCAGCAGAACACCACAAAACATGTCCAGTCTTGTTTTTATCATCTTTAAAATATTTCCAAAATACAACAAAAATGTATTTTACAACAGCTTCAAACAACAATCTATTAACTGGCTCCAAACTGATTCAGCCCACAGGTTTATATATAATATGAAGATACAAGACAAGATTTTTATTTACGACACCAACTGGCATGATTACTTTTATTTGCTTTTTACACTTAGAAATTGTTTTTATGAACATGTTGTTTAGAAAAATTACTCTCTAATTAAAGATTATTTTTTATTATTATTATTATATGTGTGGATGACTGAATTTGTCTGAAAAAAATCTATTAAACATATAAACTGTAGTAAAGAGTGAACAAATACTTGCAACGGACAAAACAAACATTTGCTTCTGTTATTTTCTGACATTTTCTACATGAGGTTTGAGAGTTATTTTATATTTTACATTTTATTTACGTTTTGTTTATTTATTTACTGCTGGCTGTCAACGTACTGCCTCTTGGGGATAATAAAGACTACCTTGAATTTTCGTTCAATCACTATCCAGAGCTCGTGTCCATCGGTGAGTCCAACACTCACCAAAAACATGTTTCACATTGTGCCAAGAATACGACCACAACCTTCATTTTGGTTCTACAGGGATGGAATGGCTCATAACAATGGTCCTGGTGCCACAGAGCCCCCGGGGGTCATACAGGTAAAACATGACACCTATGTGCATGAGACATGAGGCTTATATGGGAGGTGAATGTAGTGCACCTGTATTGCAGGTGTGCTGGACTGTGCTGTAACCAAGTGGCAACATCCTAGAAACAGAAACATAAAGCATCAACATGCAGAACCAGAAGCTGCAGTTCCTCTAACGACCACTAGAGTCTGGCTCCAACAGTGAGTCAGTCCCCATAGACTCCCATGTTAAAATGTCCAACTTTACAGCAGAAATAAACATGTTTACAGCCTGGTACAAAAACTGTTTTGGTCTCTAGAGATCTAATTTCCTCCTTCATGACACCTGTTTATATAACTCACCTGTTTACATTTAATTAAGGACTACAGTTATGGAGGATTGAGGGCGTGGCCTCTTTGAGTGACAGGTGGGTGAATGTACGTACCATTTTTAGATTATCTGGGAGTTAGGAGGCGGAGTCAGACACTGCCAAGATGGTGGCAGTGGAGCAGCTCACTCTGAGCTTCATAAACCTGTAGGTGACTTCCATCTTTATTAACAGTCTATGGCTGTAACTGGGTGAAGGAGCGAACAGAGTTTTTTTCATGAAGATGTTTTAAAGTAAAAACTAATGTAACAACGTTGATTATTTATGAAAATGAAAAAGGTAAGAAAAGACATGAAACACAAATGTGACGAATAAAAAACTGAAGTCATGGTCTATGTGCTGCTTCGTTTCTCTTTCATTCAGTTTACGACATGTCAAACTAAAGCAAGGTGTCTGTCCATGTATTTCTACCTGATGACCTTGTTGATGGTTTACATGAATCCCCTGAAGGTTGCGTAATGTCTGAGGTGATGTTTACCCCTCCCCCCTGAGGTCAGCCATGTTCATAAAACCAGTGGACATGATTACACAGCAGAGAGAGGACGCTGGTGGCAAAAAGGTGAACACAGTCGAGCTGTCTGTGAACTGAGAGTGACGATGAAACGTTACGTGTTGAGCTGATATCAGATTGATGTGTTAATTGCCTTTGAGTTTCCTGTGAATGATCGTGTTTCTGTTTAATGACAGTTTGTGTGACTCATGCTTTTTCCCTCCTCTCTTGGTGTTTTACTTCAGAGAAGCTCAGATGGAAAACTACACGTACAATAGCCTCACTCTTCAGCTCGAGGGGTTAAAGGTCACCAAGACTAACAAGTTCCCGATCTTTGTCTTTCTGCTTTTGATCTACGTGTTCATCTTAATTGCCAACGTGGGCGTGGTGGTGTTGATATGGACGGAGAGGAGCCTGCACCAGCCGATGTATCTCCTCTTCTGCAGCCTGTCCATCAACGATGTCATGGGAAACTCTCTCCTGGTTCCCCGGGTGCTCGCCGACATCCTGGTGCCGCCCTCCAAGCGCCTCATTCATTATTACGAGTGTCTGATGCAGGCTTTCACCACACACATGTTCGGCACCAACGCTCACACTGTGCTCATGATTATGGCTTTTGACAGATACGTGGCCATTTGCAACCCCCTGCGTTACGCCACAATAATGACTGATAAAATGGTAATGAAGCTGACAGTGTCTGCCTGGGGCGTGGCCTTTGTTCTGGTGGCGGTTCTGCTCAGCCTGACCATACGTCTGAACCGGTGCAGGACACTGATCACAAACCCGTACTGTGACAACGCCTCCCTGTTCAAGCTCTCCTGTGAGAACGTGTTCATCAACAACATCTACGGCCTCACCTTCACCGTCGTCCTGCTCTCGTCCTCCATCGGCAGCATCATCCTGACCTACTCTAAAATCACAGCGGCCTGTCTGACGAGTAAGAGCAAGTCACTGAACAGTAAAGCCTTAAAGACCTGCAGCACTCACCTGTGCCTGTACCTGATCATGCTGGCGAGCGGCTCGATCCTCATTACGCTGCATCGCTTCCCCGAGTACGCCGAGTACAGGAAGATCTCGGCCATCCTCTTTAACGTGGTCCCTGGCAGCCTCAACCCCGTCATCTATGGCCTGCAGTCCCAGGAAATACACAAGTGTCTGTCCAACATATTCCAGCTCAGGAAAGTGAAGCCATGCTTTCTATGTAAATGAGTGAATGAGAGTTTCATGTGTCAGGAACAAAAAACAGTCGACACAATCAAACTGAACCTTTGATGAAACCGTAACAAAAACCAAGATTTTACTAACGTGTATCAAACAGGACCGTTACCTGTGACATCTGGTACAACAGTGAACCTGTTTGTCCAAAAGATGACGAGAAAGGAAAGGGACATTTGGACAATATATACTGTATATATATATATGTGTGTGTTGAGATTTCACTGTGTGTACGACTGAATGAAAAACACTATTCTGTTGTTTTTCTTTAATGTATGTGACGTCTCTAAACCTTTGTTAAGATATAAAACATAAAATAATATGAAATCATGGGGATTCTGCACAAAGTTCCAGATGTTTGGCTCAAATGTTAAATACTGATTTTAAAGAAAGACTTAGACTTTTGTTGAACTTATTTTTATAACGTTTGATGAAAATCTGAACTATAGAAAATAAATGATTCAAATCATCTGGTTCATGAGAAACATGTTTTAGAGTTTGACCTTTGCTTTAGTGACAGAACTTCAACCACATGTGAAAGTTATCTATGATATGAAACTCATATAATTATATATGAATATAATTATAAGACACTCTTCTCTTATTATGTGAAATGCAAAAGTTGAGTTCTTCTAGATTTAAGAGTTTAAATTTTTAACCTGTTAAATTTCCAGAAAATGTCATTCCCGAGTGAAATGTGAGATTATCATCAGATTGAATTAAATTGGCCTTTTGATGTTTTATTCGACCTCGCCTCGACACCATGTTGTGGGTCTTTCCTCCAGTGTTTATCCTGGTCACACTTTTTAAATTTTATTTGAGGTTTCATGAAACAAATCACCAACACGCATATTCAGTTTCCATCACTTCACTTACATTCATTTACTGGAGCCTGAACTTAAGCCCTGACCTCCGACCCCTGACCTCAGACCCCTGGCACATGTTTGCTGTTGTGTAAAACAGGTTTAATAACTTTCAATGACTGAAGAAAATGTAGGAAATACAACTTGTGGTGTGACGTGTGAAGGTCGGAGTTAAAGGTACGATGGAGACCGACGGTCCAGCTGCTGAGTCTGGGACCCCTCCCTCAGTGGAGCAGGTCGGACCCCCGTCACCCCCCCCACACACACACACACACACACACACACACACACACACACACACATCAACTCTTCACCCTGAAGTTTAATGACCCACTTTATGAGGAATTGAGTAATACTACTACACACACACAGAAGCAATTAAAATAGAGTAAAAGCTTCTATAATGAGGAGGTTATACAAGGTGTTACCATGGCGACAAAGATAATTAAAGTTTATAGCCGCAAAGGAAACATGTGTAATTAATGATCCTCCGTCTCATTATAATCTCCATCATAATGAACAAAAAGGCTGGACGCTCTTGAAAAGGCAAAATGTGGAGCTCAGGCAACAGAGCAGCGTGAAGTCTGATTTACCTGTTCAGGTAAGACCGTGATACTCGTTTTATGAATCAGCTGTTTGCCCTTTTAAAAAGACAAATAGGAGGAAGGTGTGTTTTGTTTTGTGCAGAGCTTCGTTGAATTTAAGTTTTGCTGTGCTTGTCGTTTGTTGGCAGCACATTCGTCTCCATCCCTTCATCCCTTCATCCCTTCATCCCTTCATCCCTTGGTCTGTCTGCTGAGGAGAGATGGAGGTTTTGCTGTTTGATGTTTCACGTGAAAGTCCCAGAGGTCAGTCAGTGTTTGTGTCGTAATACAGTCTGAAACTTTGACTCTTTCTCTGTTGTTGGTGAGTTGAGACAGAGGCACATTATATTCAAAATGTCTCATTTTAAACATTTATTTATGTTTTTGCGTAAAGGTCTGATATGAGCTGCTCTTATCTTTAACGTAGCTGTAAATTCTGTTTATCTTAAGGAACTTTATTCAGTTTGAAGTTGAGTCACTTCAAGTCATTGATCAGCTTTTCTCCTGCAGATCGTTAATTAACTCCAGTCGACCGTTGTTTAATTGTGTTTCACGAATGTGACTTTCAGGGTCTGACACTCCACAGCTGTAAGAAAAGATGCATCATATCTAATCAACAACATTATAAGCAATATTATTAACTAAATACAACTAGGTTTGAAATTGAGTTATTGTAAATTATAGTTATTATTTAATATGAGTAGATTCAAATAGAGAAGAAAAAGGAATTAGTTCAAACCTAAATAGAAATATTGAGTTGATACGAAGAGAAACTTATGAGTTTGTAAATATTACTAATAAAAATGTATTCAATTCTACACATCAATGATATATGATTGAGTCTAATTAATTATTGTCAAATCATTATAATTATTTTCTTAAAATGTGTTGTGGAAGATCAGTACATGCAGAAATCACCATGAAGTATTTTTATTGCACCAAATAAGAAAACATGTTTTTATGGATGGAATAAAAAATACAGATGCAGTTCCACTTACTGAGGTTGTTTATGTTTATAAATATTATATTTATTTATGTTTCATGTGACGACTCACAAACTGAACACGGAGCAGATTTCTGAAACATGTTTATTAGTTCAAAATAATGTTTATAAATAATATAAATGTTGGAAAATTATTGTTATTATTATAATTATTATTATATTATTTGTTTCTGAGCTGTTAACAATTATACAAGGAAACATGAAAGAGTTTAAGTGTTGAAGTCATTTATTAATAATGTATTTTTCTACAATCGTAGTTCACAGTATGATTATTACTGTTTATTCTGGATGATTTATGTATTAGTTACTTAGTTATCAGTTTATTAGGAACACCGAGCTAAAACAGTCGTGTGATGAAACCATAATATGTAATATAATAATAATGTTCAGGAGGCAGCAGTCAGACGTTTGTTATTCTGTCCACCCTCTTTATAACACCTGTATAACAGACACCTGTCACCTGACTGATTCACTTTTAGCTAGGTGTTCCTAATAAACTGATTTTACTTTTCTGTTCAGATTCATACCTGCCCTTGTCGACCAATCACAGATCGAGCTCTGTTAACGACACCTGGCAGCCTGATGGCGTCGATTTCTTCATCATCGAGGGCCTCGCCAACCTCGGCGAGAAGAAGATGATCGTCTTTGTCTTCCTGTTGCTAGGTTACATCATCATCCTGGGAGGAAACAGTATGATCATCTTTGTGGTAAGAACAGAGTCCTGGAATCAGCCCAGCGTGATGTCATCATCAGTGTCGTCATCGCGCTCTTCCTCTCGCAGGCGACGACGGACCCGAAGCTGGCCTCTCCCATGTACTTCTTCCTCTACAACCTGTCCCTCGTGGACATGGTCTACACCACCACCACCATCCCCAACATGCTGTCCAGCTTCCTGTCGGACGTGACGACCATCTCCGTCCTGGGATGCTTCACCCAGATGTTCGTCTTCATTCAGTTCGCCGTCACCGGCCGCGCCATGCTGACCGTCATGGCGTACGACCGCTACATGGCCATCTGCAACCCTCTGCGCTACACTGCCGCCATGACCCGCCCCGTCCAGCTGCTCCTGGTTGGGGGAGCCTGGGTGTTTGGCGCTCTCTGCACGCTGCCGGCCTCTGTCTTGGCCTGGCAGCGGCCCTACTGTGGCCCGAACGTGGTCAGACACGCTTGGTGCGACCCGTCGTCCTTGAGGCGGCTGGTGTGCGGCAACACCTCGGTGGATAACATTGTGTCCATTACCTTCGCCCTGGTGGCGATGCTGACCACAGGAGTCCTGATCCTCACCTCCTACATCCTGATTGGTGTTTCCATATCCAGAATGGGAGTGGCTCAGAGGCTGAAGGCCTTCACGACATGCACCGCTCACCTGACCGTGGTGTCCATCTCTTACACCGCCGCCTCCTTCGTCTACATTTCCTACAGGGTGGGAAACTTCCCTCCAGAGGTACGAGACTCAAATCATCTGGTTTTAACTTCTAGGTTTGGTTCAGTCCCGGTCTCGTGCGCAGCTCTGTGCAAATGTTTAGGGACTTTAGACTCGTCTCAACAACCCGGTCCAGATTCATGCTGCAGCTGGACGACGACTCCAAACACTGCAGAGACCAGGAGAACCAGGAGTCCTGCAGCACATGGTCTGGATCCCACAGAGTCCTGATCCAAGCATCATGGAGTCGGTCTGGATCACATGAAGAGACAGATGAACTGAGGCGGGTTCTCCAAGTACCTACCTGACCAGAACCTCGGAACAGGTGTACCGAGGAACGGTATATCTCCAGAACTCCTCAAAGGAATCCCTTCTCATTTGGCACAAACACTTGGACTCAAAGATGAACTGATCAGATTTTGGTGGTCAAAGGTCAAAGGTCATGGTCATTTTGACCTCAGAAACATTTTTAAGCCATTACAGACTAGTCTGAGTGGCGGAGGGATACGACCACATAACATCCTGCTTTAGTTTCAGTCCCTAAAACTTTTGCACATTGCTGTAAGACCACAGAAACCTTGTATCTCCTGTATCCAACACTATGAATTAGACTGTTTTAACATCTGATTTCTGACCTTTGAAACGTCGAGCACATGGTCTCATCTCGTGGTCCTGCTCAGCAGTTGTCATGGAGATGTTTGAGTACAGTCTGTCCACCCTGAGCTCAGTGAATCATTGTTTCTGTTCCAGGTTCGTATGATCGTGTCTGTGCTGTACTCGGCTCTCACTCCTTTCCTGAACCCGCTGATCTACAGTCTGAGGAACAAGGAGCTGAAGGACTCCATCAGACGGACTCTGAGCAGGTTCAGACCTGCAGCTGTTTCAGCCACGAAGGACGTCAGAGACGCGGCGTCCTCAGTCTGAGAGAAAAACCTCCAGACCTGCACAAAACCATGCTGAGAACGTGTATTGTTCCAGTCACTAACTCACACAGCTGAATGTGTTGAAGTCACATTAACCTGGTTTATGATCCTTTTTTATTCCCACATGAAAGAATAAACCAATAATAAATCATTTTTTTTGTCACAATGCTGTTTGAATTTGTCTCATGTTCAATGCTATTTGTTTTATTAGCATCTAACATGTTTATAAGGTTTAATTATGAATTCATTCTGTATATTTAAGTTAAATTACAAAAAATATATTTACAGTGTTCATACAGTTAATTATTTGCACATTTATGTTTAAACAAATTTGAATATTTAAATCTGCATCTTTCAAAACAGTTACAGTAACTTCCTGAATGCATCTCTCTAGTTTTCCTCCTCTTTATCTCAGTAAGTCCTCCTCGCCTTTCATTGGTTAGTTTACCGACATGTGACTCAGAGACAGGAAGTGTGGAGAGAAGTAAAGGTGGTGCCTGAAAAGTTACTGTAATACCTTGAAAGAATTTCTTCAAATTTGGCACAAACATTCACCTGGACTCAAGGACAAACTGATTAGACTTTGGTGGTCAAAAGTCAAAGGTCAAGGTCACGGTGACCTCACAAAACATGGTCTGGACTCTGGACAAACAGGGATGTGAACTGGAACTAGTCTGAGTGGTGGATTTTTCAACCACAAAATAAATGAGTTCACTGATTCTGTTGAGAGCTTTAATATCTCAAACCTGATTATAATGATTATATCCAATAATAATCATAATAACTGGGTCACCTGTGGCCAGGTATCTAAGTAGATTATAATGAAATGACAATAAATGATGTAATTTAATTTTTTTTTATTAAAATCATATTATTCAGACAAACAGTAGGAAACCTCCCGTAACCCATCTGCATCTGCAGTGACCTCCATCAAGTAGAAACTCAGGGTTTATGTGTAAACGTGACGTATAATACTAGAGGGAAAAGTCACTGTGCCATTGGACAAATGTTATGATGCTGAAAACATGACCTGTGAAATATGAGAAAATAAAACCAGATTATTATTATTAATAATTGAGGATAATTTCAGTTTGATCATCATCAGAAAAATTTAACAAAATATAAAGCTCCATATTTTCTTCTTCTGTGTTTTATTTGAAGTGTTGATCCATCAGAAGATATAAAAACCATCTCAGTGTAGTTTTACATCTCCTCTCTCAGGCTTCTCTCTGCAGCTCTAGTAACAACAGGTCGGTGAGCCAATCAGAAGAGAGGAGGCTCTGAGCCTCTCTTCTGATTGGCTGACTGTTTTCTGAGTGATCAATAAAAATAAAGCAGATTTCAGGTAAAAACACTCAGAGAAACCAAATCCTGCAAGGTTTGGATGGTGGGTCCAGGTGGGCGGGGCTTGGTGACTGCTTTGTTGTGACATCACAAAGTTCCAGAAGTCCTGACGGCTGGTTTTAAGGCTCAGTTTCTGAATACAGGCTGTGTGCATTTCTCTGTGGACTGAGGCTTTGATACTTTCACAGTATTAATATAGAAGCTAGAGCTGATCTATAATCACACTACACATGGACACAGACCTTTACACTGGAGGAGCTTTAAAGACAAACTGCAGCTTTAACATGTGAAGTTATTATTTATGGAGACTTTTCCTGTCCGTGACTTTATTCCTGTGAAACATGCTGACAATCTTGTGTTTGAGCTCTTTACACTGCAGCCCATAGATAATGGGGTTCAGGGCCGGGGGGACGACGTGGAACATGACGGACGCCACTTTCCCACTGTCTGCCCACTCGGGGCGACGGTGCATGATCATGGGGGTGAAGGATGCTACCATCATGATGATATACACGGCCAGGTGTGTGGCGCAGGTCTGCAGCGCCTTGCTGTTCAACGCCTTGTTTTTGCTGCTGAAACACATGATGGCGATCCTCAGGTAGGTGAACGCGATGCTGCAGAGGGAGGAGCCCAGGATAACCACGGCGCTGCCGAGGCCGTAGATGTGGTTGATGAGAAGGTTCTGGCAGGAGAGCTTGAACAAGGAGGCGTTGTCACAGAACGGGTTGAATATAACCCGCCTGCAGCGCGTCAGGCGGATGGTGAGGCCCAGGAGGATCGCAACGGAGATGAAGGCCGCCACCCAAGCGCCCACCGACAGCTTCACCACCATCCTGTGGGTCATGATGGCGGCGTACCGCAGGGGGTTGCAGATGGCGGTGTACCGGTCGAAGGCCATGATCATGAGCACTGTGTGAGAGGTGCCTGCGTGGAAGTGAGCGCAGAACGCCTGGACGACACACTCGATGTAATGAGTGTAGCGCTGCGTGACGGGAGTGAAGAGGTCGCTCAGCAGGCGCGGGATGACGACGGTCGCCCCGAACACGTCGTTGATATTCATGTTACAGAAGAGCAGGTACATGGGCTGGTGGAGGCTTGTCTCCATGGCGATCAGGACCACCAGGCCGATGTTGGACGCCATGATGAAGATGTAGATGAGGAGGAGGAGGATGAAGGCAGGGGTGGAGGACTGGGGGATGACCTTTAACCCTTCGATGGATATAATATCTGCACTGAAAGTTTGGTTCTCCATACGGCTGAGGGAGGAGGAGACACAGAGAAGTGTTACTGTCACCTGTCTGTCCAGGTGAAGGTGTGATAGTGACATCACCTGAGTGTCAGATATCAAAGACTGAGCAACTGAAGCCAAAACACAGAAATCAAACTAATATTTGTCCTCGAGACACAGGTTTAAAGTCGTAGCAGTCGATGTCTAATGAAAAGTGCCTGAGAAGTCCAGAAATCATCAGTTTTCCTCTACAACTTTAAATATTCATGATTAAGCAACAATCACAGTTCGGACAAACTGGAACAAACACCTGTAATTCTTTAACATGAACAGTTTGTGGGTGTTTGGTCGATGGTGACGAACGTCTCCAGTCGTCCTGGAGATCTCGACACACACACTGATGTCGGATCCGAGTGTTGATGAAGCTGTGACAGAGAAAAACATGGAAGTTAAACTGCAACTGAAATCTGACGTTTGATTATATTTGAAGTTTTGTTGTTTTCGTTTTTAAATAAAGACTTTTTTTCTTTTCTCCACGTTCACGTCAGAACAACAACCGATTGTAGTTTCTGTTATCAGTCGATGCAGATTGTTTTCTTGATGAATCAGTTCGTCGTCGGTCCGTCACTCCTGCAGTTTGGTCTAAACTCAGATTCAGTTCGTTAACACAGAGAAAAGAAGCACACTCTCACACGGGAGAAGGAAGAGCTGTGAAATGTAAAAAACTATTTGTATTATTGATTATCAACACTGATAACTGACTGATCGATCGACTAAAGACTCACCTTTGTGAACTTGTTCCCTCACATTTAAATATTGTTTATTCATCTAGTCGTTTGTTTCAGTGATTTAACTGTTAAACACTTTCTAAAGCTCTTTAAATCAGTTAGACTTTAATATTTTGATGGTTTTCTTACATTAATTAAACTTTTAAATCTGATGTGGAAATCATACAACAATGCAAAAATGATTTGATGCATTTCAATTCTCTGTCACAGATGAGATGATTCAGCCGTCAGCTTGAGATCAGCTGGTAGAGCAGAGCTGATCATGGTTGGTTTCCTCTTTTACTTTCATGTCATTTCATTTTGAAACCTTAAAACTAAAATTAATAAAATTAAAAAATAAAACCGGTTTGAAATGTTCGAAACCTCCAACAGGAAACTGTGGAGCTGGATTCACCATCAGCTGCAGCAACTGTCTCCTTCTCCTGCAGACGACGACTCACTGTGATTGGCTGGCTGAGACAGGTGACGTCCTCACCTCTACCTCCTGCAACAGAAACACACCTGTAGCCTCACTAACAGAGCGGTTCACCTGTTCAGCTCTTATTACAGATGGAAACAGTTTCATCGGTCGGCCTGGAAACAAACTGTCACTGTTAATGAGAACAAACAGAAAACAGACGTCATGTTTACGTTTGTTTCACTCTTCATTTTTGCAGCAGAAAGATTCATTTGTTCTCTGATAGTGAGATCACAGTTTTAAATGTTTGATTTTCTGACAACAGCAAGTTAATAATGTATTTAATTAGAAATAAAGTGGGATTCAGATCTAAAACTTCCCACTGCTCTTTGTGTGTGTGTGTGTGTGTGTGTGTGTGTGTGTGTGTGTGTGTGTGTGTGTGTGTGTGTGTGTGTGTGTGTGTGTGTGTGTGTGTGTGTGTCAGTGTCCAGGCTTTACCTCCTGCTGACGTGATCCTCCTGCAGCCAGAACCAGAGCCGGATTCACACACAGCTTTTATAAAGTGACAGCTCAGCCCCCACCCCCCCCCCCCCCCGTTTGCTCCGCCGTTTGTTGTGTTGCTGAACGGTTTCATCACCAGGCAACTGTTGCTGTCAGCTGTGGCCGTCACCGTCATGGAGCATGTTGTCAGTAACTTTGTGTTTGGACATTAGTTTGATCATTGGTCATTTCCTGTTTTATTTTTGTTAAGTTGAACTTCCTTGCGTATCTTCTAATCATTTACTTCCTGTCTTTGTGCCAGTTTCCCCTCCAGTTTGATTGTCTTGCCTGCCGCGGGATGTGTTTTCCACCTGTGTCTCCTCACCTGTTCTCTTGTCTTCCTCTGGACGCTCGCAAGTTTTTCGCTTTGTGTGTTTCCTGTTTGTTTGTTCCCAGTGTTTTTCCTTGAAATTTCCTTGTTTTGTTTTTTTTTGGTTTCCTGACTTGTTTATTTTGGAATTCCTGGTACTTTTTTGGTTATTTATTAAAACACACCACTCATTTCAGTTCTTCCTGAGAAACCGACGGTGTGAAATGTGGTTTGACTTTGAGCTGATACTTTTATGAGCAAAGATCAATGAAAAGAATCATAATTAGCTGTAAATCAATGTACCTTCTTATTGTACAAATGTATGAAGGGAAAACAGCGTGACAGGTAAGGATGAAAATTGAAAATGAGATGTTTGTTGACTATCAGATTTAATTAATCGGAATATTTTCAGTGAAAAGTAATAAAACTATCTGTGTGTTTTTTTTACTTCAAATCTTGTTTTTTTTGTTTTCATTCTTTACAGAGAAGTTTCCATGAACCAGGAAGTTTCTTTAAACATTGATGATGAATAAAACATTCAACATCACAGAACTAAACAGGAGCGATAATGTTTTCACTTGATTTTAATATAATATATATATATGAATGTTATATATAAAGTATATTATATACAGTTGTGTGAAAAAGTGTTTTCCCCCTCCTGATTTCTTATTTTTTTTGCATGTTGTCAACACCTTAAATGTTTCTAGATCATCAAAGACAAATTTAAATATTAGACAAAGAGTTAACACAAGTAAAACACAAAAGTGCAGTTTTTAACACTGAAAGGTTTTTATTATTAAGGGGAAAAAAAAATCCAAACCTACATGATCCCAATATGAACATGACATGAATTAAATCCTGCATCAGATGAGAAGTGCTCGTAATTCTTCTGTGTTTAATTTTCACAATTAAAACTGGAAAGTTTTTCAGGACATAGTTCTTGAAATTTTAACTTTATTATTCTTCATGTCTGCCAATGAGTGTCGAACGAAATCCTCCACAGAGACATATCCCAATGATTCATTGTGTTTTCTGTAAATGGAAAAATAAAATGTGCAGCAAACAACAGTTTGACAGAAGTCGCTGAGGTTCACGCTGTTAAAATGCAGGCTCAGTTTAGAAACAGTAAAAGCTTCTTTCAAC
>NW_019174341.1:1116921-1117242 GCF_002260705.1 Seriola dumerili
GGTTCACCTGTTCAGCTCTTATTACAGATGGAAACAGTTTCATCGGTCGGCCTGGAAACAAACTGTCACTGTTAATGAGAACAAACAGGAAACAGACGTCATGTTTACGTTTGTTTCACTCTTCATTTTTGCAGCAGAAAGATTCATTTGTTCTTTGATAGTGAGATCACAGTTTTAAATGTTTGATTTTCTGACAACAGCAAGTTAATAATGTATTTAATTAGAAATAAAGTGGGATTCAGATCTAAAACTTCCCACTGCTCTTTGTGTGTGTGTGTGTGTGTGTGTGTGTGTGTGTGTGTGTGTGTGTGTGTGTGTGTG
>NW_019174341.1:1124717-1191253 GCF_002260705.1 Seriola dumerili
GAGGAGGAGGATGAAGGTGGGGAATAAGAACTGGGGGGAGATCTTTATGCCCTCTATGAGCAAGACATCCTCTCTTAAAGTCTGGTTTCTCATATCTGTGTAAAATGAAATGCATGAAAATGAGAAATAAAGAAAATATGCCACTGCAAACATCTGTGATATAACATATGTGACTACAGCACTGCACAGATACAGACAGGGAAGCACTGATTCATACCCCCCTGCTCCGTAACCACCAGATCTGACTGACCTATGACAAATACATGCTGTGTCAATGATCCCAGTCATTTACATACAGGGAGATACAGATCCACAGTGCGATATGATCAGGGCTCCATGTCACACAAACCCTGAGTGTGGGCTTCAGAGTCAAAGGAAAGTCAGAATGGTTCACCCCCAGTTACAGACTAGTTCAGAAACATTTCAGAAAATGGATTTATAATGATTGAGAGCAAAAGTTTAAATAAGGCTTTTTAACTTTTCCACAAAGTAAAAGTTCAGATGTGACATTTGATTTCTCGAGAGCAGATTTAACCCTGAGCACCTCGTCAGATGCTGGAGTAAAGGAAGGAGCCATCTGTAGCATTAATGTTTCTGCTGTTTACAAAATATAGTCACATTAAAGCCAAGGTACATTTACACAAACACAATTTCCAGCTGCCGATGGTACAGTGTGTGTGTGTGTGTGTGTGTGTGTCTTTGTTAGAAATACCTTCTTCAACGTGAACCGCCCTCCACACAAGACCAGACATCAGCCAACAGCTCACACTTTTATTTGGTGGCCATCAGCTGCAGCGTCATATGCTGACAGGTCAGCTGTTGCTTGGCAACCACTGACTCACTCACGCAAGAACCATGTCTCCTGTTATAGTGCTTGGAGTACCCCTCCAAATAATGATGATGATCCTTTACTAAATCATAAGATACATTATGATGTGTTATGGAAAAACATCATGATATATTAAATAAAATTTTAATTTGGGGGCATCGTGTGGCGTAGTGGTCTAAGCAGGCGCCCCATGTGTAGAGGCTACAGTCCTCACTACAGTCGGCCCTGGTTCGAGTCCCTCATCGGACGGCCCTTTACTGCATGTCATTCCCCCTCTCTCTGCCTCCCCATTTCCTGTCTCTCTACTGTGTGCTATTGAATAAAGGCATAAAAAAGCCCAAAAAAATTTAATTTGATACATATGATACAGTATATTGTATGCCTCATGATATGCTATGTTATGCTAGCTAACATTATACAATACAATACAGTAACAGTATGGGAACCAATGTGAGCAGACTAGAGATGAGCTGAAACCAGAGCCCACAGGTTGTTCCAGACATAAAAACATTAACAACTGCAGTTTAGCTAATAAAGTTTGTTAGCTAGTTTCAAACTTTAGCATTATGTTACAGTTTAACTAACTAATGATAGCTAGTTTGTAACTTTAGCCTTAATTTACAGTTTAGCTAACCAATGTCAGATGGCTGATAGCACGCACTTTCATTTCCAGTGTAAGCTTGTCATTTCATTACCAATATAAGATGTCATATATAATCTAATGTTAGCAAACACTGGTGCTCATTAGCACTGAGACAATGAGGAATTGTTTGTTTACACTTTGACATCATTATAGTTCCACTTAATTAGTCTTTTACCTTTTTGATATTAGCTTTTTTAAGAATTGTACAAGTACAATTTTGAGTTACTTATACTTAACGTGTTTCTCTTTCATGCTACTGTAACCCAGTAGAGAACTGGGTTCTGTAATATTATTGCCAATATTGTTATTTGTGTGTAAGAGTTATTTACAGACTCGGTGCTTATTGTGCTTATTAAGAGCCGGGAAGTTATTTTGCTCAGACAGGTTCTTATTGGCTCTGTCAGGAAATGAAGGCTCATGATTGGAGAGAGAGCGAGAGAATAAGTCCCACCCCCTCCAGGTGCAGCGCGAGAGAGACGACACAGACGAGCCGACACGTTAGCAACTGGTCAACTTAAGCTAGCAGTAGTAAATAATGTCTCCATAAGTGCTAAGTGCTAAGTGTAACATTAGCCGACACCTGCGTGCTGTGAAAGAGGTGACCTGAGAACCTGTGCGCCAGGAGTTAATCGCGTTTGGCCGCGTCTTGGTGAGTTTGACCGAGTTGAGCTAGTGTAGCTAGCATTAGCAGCCTTTGTTGTTTGTGACAAGAGGCGCCATAATAAAGCCGTGTTTCCTTGCCGATATACAAATTTGACTTCATATTTAGTGCTGTGATTTTAGGAGTGTTCAAGTTTGTGTGAAAGCATTATATTTCTGCATCGTTAATCTGATGAGGAATATAGAATATGAGTTGTAGCTCAATTATTTAGCTTTGATGCTACATTTGTTTACTTTTGTACCTTTGCTAGTGTCATACATTCACTTGTAACTTGTCTGTTTTGTTATGCAATACCAGTGTCGATGATAGTGTGGGTTATGATTTAAAAAGACTGCAGTGTGTGCACTAAGAATTACAGTGTTGAATATGAGGATGTGAATGAGATGTAAAATGAAGCTCGTAACATTTACACTGTGAAAATGGAAATCATCATAATTCATGGTTTAATAGTTAAAAAATAATTCCTGTTTGACAGAAAAGGGGATTAAATATCCCACATATGGAAATGCTGTGCAGTTAAAAATAATTCATAATTCATTCAATTATTTACTATTGGGTTAGAGTAGTATTTTGTGTAATATGAACTGATATTGTTTTGGTCAGAGAGATTTAGAACTTGATGACTCAATATTGGTTCATTGACTTGTTTTACACAGGCTAGGTTTTGAGAGTCCCTGGAAATGGCCTAGGATATGGATTTTGGATTCTCCCTGACGAGGGAGATGGCGAGCCACCGTCGAATCGGATTTCCTTCTTAACCCAAGGAGTTGGACAGAGATCACCTTTTGCCTGAAGACGAGACCCTTCATCCCTTCATTCCTTCAATCTCATCACTCGAGTACACCAGTGTGGTAGGACTATTAAAGGCCAACATCTCACTACTTGACTTTTGCACCTTGGAGCTGAAACAGACTTGACATCAATCTATGTGACTGAATTTAGCTGCACTGATCGCAACAAAGAAACAAAACTGAACTTGGATGAACAAACTAAAGAAATCCTGAACTCTTACACCTAAAGCCTCTTTTCCACTGGTCATAAAACCCGCTAAGGCCCACTAACATCAGACCTTTGCCATAGACGAAACCATGTTATGATAAAGTAGCTACTAATAGGAGTTAATAGTGGTAGTCATCATAAATATATGATACAACATTTTATAATACATATTGTAAACCACCAAGTTATGATACAATATGTCACAACACATGAAAATTTGATATGCTCCAGTAACTGATGATGATGATGATGATGTATGAAACAAAAGCAGTTTATTTCCGTTCTATGTCAGAAATATGAAGAATTGGACATTTAATATAATTTTCATGTTTTCACTTCATGACATTCATTTGTCACAGTGTCACTCGTATTATAAACAACGATAGTTAAATTTGTTATTTGTCCTATTAGTTTCATTATTAGCAATAAATAAAAGAGCAGTGAAATCTCACATGTTTGGTGTGTATTCTGCTCTTTGTGTTCACTGAGCCTGAAGTTGTGTTTGATAAAGATTGTGACATAATGTAAATCTGTCAGTTTGTGTTCAGCCCAACAAACTGTCTCACTGCTGATGTGCTAACCTGTGTTGAACTGTTACGGTTCATCATACAGGTATTGATGTCAGTTGATGTATGATTATGACTTTTTAAAACAGTGGCCCATTAACACCTTACATACAGTAAAGAGTATTTAGAATAGAACAGAATAGAAAGCCTTTATTGTCTCTGTACAAAATATACAAAGTAATTCAGTGTGCTACTAATGATGAGTTAAGACAGACACAAGGACAAAGAATATTTCTCTTAAAATTTAATAAATACTTTAAAAGAAAAAGAAAAGTGCTTTGCAGAGTAAACGGATATTTACAGACTTCGTACTTTCAACTGCACGAATATCACATTATTTTTATAAATGAAACTTTCTTACTGTGAGGCGACACCGTCCCTAAGTTATTTACACAATCTTTAAATTTATAACAGTATTACTGACATGAAATTATGTTTATAAGACTTTTAATACTTGTTGTTAAGAAATAAAATAACAAATACAATGTAATTTGAGTTAAAACCAGTTCTTAAAATTGTATGTACAAATACATAAAATAAATTATACTGAAAGGCATAAATATTTATGTGAATATGTGGTTTTGTGTTATTTATAGACTCCTTTCACTGAAGCAAATAGTATTAACATATCGTTTTTATGGTTGTGTAAATCTTGCTCAGCTACCTGATCGAAGAGTGCATCACTTCAAAAGCATCAGCGCAGCTTTATTTTGAAACACAGAGATAATCCTCTGTCTGATCTCTTTGATCTGCAGCCCGTAGATCACAGCGTTCAGAGCAGGAAGAACCACTTCGCCTAGAATGGCCGCCACCTTCCTGTGGTCGGACAGCTGAGGGAAACGGTGCAGGATGACGATGATGAAGGCCGACATCAGCAGGAGGACATACACAGTCAGGTGTGTGGCGCAGGTCTGCAGAGCTTTGCTGTTCAGCGCCTTGTTCTTGCTGCTCAGACACACCGCAGCGATCTTCAGGTAGGTGAGCGTGACGCTGCCGAGGGAGGAGCCCAGCAGGACCACGGTGTAGCCGAGGCCGTACACCTGGTTGATGAGGAGGCTCTCGCAGGAGAGCTTGAACAAGGAGGCGTTGTCACAGAACGGGTTGGATATAACCGACCTGCAGCGCGACAGGCGGATAGTGAGGCCCAGCAGGATCGACACCATGACAAGAGCCACTGTCCAGGCGGCAACCGACAGATTCACCACCATCCTGTTGGTCATGATGGTGGAGTAACGCAGCGGACTGCAGATGGCCACGTACCGGTCGAAGGCCATGATCATGAGCACCGTGTGGGAGGTGCTTCCATAGAGGTGAACGCAGAAGGCCTGAGTGACGCAGCTGATGTAATGAATGTAGCGCTCTGAGTGCGATAACAAAAGATCCCTGAGGAAACGAGGGAGGATTATCGTGGCTCCGAACACGTCGTTAATACTCAAGTTGCAGAACAGCAGGTACATGGGCTGGTGGAGGCTCCTGCTGCTGAAGATCAGGATCACCAGGCCGAGGTTAGACACCATGATGAAGACGTAGACAAGGAGGAGGAGGATGAAGGCAGTGCTAGAAGACTGAGGGGTGACCTTTAACCCCTCCAGGATTAGGATATCTGAAATAAAACTCTGGTTCTCCATAATTAACAGTGAAGACTTATGGAGATGAGAACTGTGCTCATACAGAAGAACTTTATGATGATACACATCAATGAATGAGTTGATGACAGTCAATCTAAATATTCACAAGTTTTGGCTAATTGTAAAATACATTGTCATTTTTGAATATTTTAAAAGGGGATCAAATTTATTAAGTCACAGTTGTTTTGGTTTTTCAACATTTTTAAGAACAAGAATTTGAATAAAAGTGTGTAAACTGGTGGAGAAGGTCTTCAACATGTAGTAGTCAGTCTTACAGTTTGATTTCTGAACAACAAACTATCTCCCAGTTCAGTGAGCATCTTGAGTAAACACCAGTCAGCTTTCAGTCCTCTCAGTTCAACTTACATGAACACAGGTGATGACACAGTTTGTGTTTGTCAGCGTCACCTTCTGCAGCACGAGCCGTCCTCCACCCAGACCAGATGTGAAACTGCAGAGACTTTTATTTGGTGCATCAGTGGCCATGAGCTGCAGCGTCACACGCTGACAGGTCAACTGTTGCTTGGCAACTTGTTACCCAGCATCATATCTGGGTCCCTCTTAGGTTCATTCATGATTGTGACATAATTTCAAACATAATGTGAGGGAATTATTTACATTCATATCTATTATGAAATTATCACATTGATACAATATGTGATAAAAAAATATATATATATACATATATACAGTATGACGTGGTGCAGAAACATCCATCAGAACATTGTTTCCTTCTTCCTGCTTTAAAAGACTTTGATGTGTAACTTTCACACTCGTGCAGTGTCACTGTGGGGGGACAGAACTGGACCTGTCAGTGCAGCCTGAAGCTGGGATGGTGCTACTTGGATCACATGGAGGTATCTGCATCCAAATTTTGCAACACCACATGAATTGTATCCGTTTGCCCTCCTAGAGATGCTGTTTGAGTTCTGTCAGCTCCACCTCTGATGTAGCACTGAGACTCGGACATACAGAGCAACTGATGCTTGCATCCATAAAGGGGAGTGAGAGACCACACAATCAGTTCAGTTCAACCAAGTCAGCCGTACGTCCCATTCCTATGAATGTGATATCTCAGATATCTTGAGGGAATTTCTTACAATTTGGCAAAAACAATAATTTGGACTCAAGGATGAACTGATTAGATTTTGGTGGTCAAAGGGCAAGGTCACTGTGACCTCACAAACTACTTTATTAGCCTCTTGAATGTGATATTTCAAGACGGCCTTGAGGGAATTTCTGGCACATAAATTAATTTGAACAAAAAACAGTTTTGGCCTTGTGAATGCAATATTTTGGGAACTCCTCCAGGGGAATCCCTTCAACTTTGGCTCATATGTCCCTTTGGACTTAAGCATGAACTGAGATTTTGGTGGTCAAAGGTCAAGGTCACTGTGACCTCAAAAAACACTTTTATTGGCCTCTTGAATGTCAGGGACCACTTTTGTCTTAGGACGGTGATGGGACACACTGGCTGTTGGTCTTTGTGTAGCAGGCTGTCCTGATCTGAACTGAATGGTGGTGATGGGTAAGTGACCAGTTAAAGATCCAACCACGGCCTGACTCAAGTAGTGACCCTGAGTTCCACATGGATACATCCTCTACGTGTTCGGCTGTGGGAGAGAATCTGTCAAACAGGAAGCCATCCCTGCAGAAGGGCATGAGCAGGGGCCTCCTGTACGAACATTGTGACTCACTGTGACTCTGTATCAAGATACCTAGAGCTTTAGGATTTGGGTCCGACTTGGGTTTGGCTTTGGGGAAGGACACGGCCCGTGCTTACCACACTGGGTTTCTTGGTAACAGGGCATTCCAGAGGAAACTGGCTGACCACTAAGGACTGTGCCGGTCGTCCTTGAGCCATGCCGGCTGTATGATGACGGGATCATCTGTATATATTGTTTGTTGTGTACGCCACGTTTCAGTATGAATTATATGGAACAGGTTGTCCATGAGGCCAAAGGTTCTTGTCTTGCCTCAGGGTGTTTTGGGCGCCATGATTCCATCAGCAGGTCATATGACCTGTCCACATCTGACGTCTTGGGCATGTTGACAACTAAAAACAGGTTTTCGAGTATAGATGTCAACTTCCTATTAAAGGAAGTTCTTATTTCAGAAGGGAAATGTCAGTCCTCTTCACCTCCACCTTTTTACCCACAGATCCTAAGGATATAATTGCTGGGTCATTTTCTCAGCTTGTTTTCTACGTAGGTGTGGCACCCTCTTACCTTGGTTACTGGGCTCACCTGCTCTTGGCTCAGATGATTTAGAATTTGGAGTTGATTTGTACAAATAAATTTACCAACAACACTTCGAAAACAAGTACAGTCTGCTACAGTCCTACACAGCTATTTGTTTCAGTGATCAAACATTTTATTATTATTACTCTTTTATTACCACATTTATGGAGGATCATGTTGGTTCCAACTTAAATACTTTATAAAATAATAATTATAATGAGAAGAAGAAGAAATTTTCCTGTTATTTCTATATATTTATTATTATCTATGCAGGAACATGCACAAAACAGAGTTCCACCATGGGAACAATTAAAAGACACTTGCACATGAATCTAAAGAGTTGTAAATTAGCAATACCTATAAACCGTCTGTGCAACACAGTTTCCTGCTTTGTATTGGAACTATGTTAAATTGCATCGTCCCTACTAAATAGATAAATAAACTTAAAAAATTAAATTTAAGAAAAAGGCTGTTAATGAAAAGTAAGGATGAAGAAAAATGGAAAAATCTGGAAAAAAAAATGTATTTTTACATTTGTATTTACGTTATAATGATGGCAAACTCTTCCTGGACTGTAACAAATTTGACAGGAACTTTTTTATCTCTTTTGACTGAACCCCGTAAATAATGGGGTTGAGGCTGCCGGGGATGATATGAAACAAGATGGCAGATAGTTTCCTGTAGTCTGAGTACTGAGGGAAGCGATGCAGGATGATGATGAGCATTCCACATAAAAACATAATTAGATATACAAAGAGATGAGTGCTGCAGGTCTTCAAAGCTTTACTGTTCAGAGACTTGTTTTTACTGGTCAGACAGACGACAGTAATCTTAGTATAGGTGAGAACTATGCTGCCAATAGAAGCTGTAAACAGGACTACAGTAAAAGTGAGGCCATACACATTATTGATGAACACACTCTCACAGGAGAGTTTAAAGAGTGAGGCATTGTCACAGAAGGGGTTTGTAATCATAGTCCTGCATCGGTTCAGTCTTAAGGTCAGACCGAGCAAAATCCCGACCAGAACAAAGGCCACTCCCCAGGCAGAAACTGTCAGCTTCACCAACATTTTGTTGGTCATTATGGCAGCGTAACGCAGGGGATTGCAGATGGCCACATATCTGTCAAAAGCCATAATCATGAGCACAGTGTGAGAAGTGGTGCCGAACATGTGTGTGGTGAAAGCTTGGACCACACACTCGTAATAACTGATGAGACGTTCAGAGGGAGGCAGCAAGATATCTGACAGCAGCCGGGGCACCATGATCGAATTCCCAACAATGTCATTGACTGGCAGGTTGCAAAACAGGAGATACATCGGCTGGTGAAGGTTCTTGTCAATGAATACCAGAACTACAATGCCAACATTAACTAATATGATAAGTAGGTAGGAGAAAAAGAAAAAGAAAAAGACAGGGTACACAGAAACCTGTGTGACTTTTAACCCCTCCAGCTGCAGGGTGAAGCTGTTGAATGTGTAGTTTTCCATCAACCTGAAACAAAAGAAACAAAAGGTTTAATCCTCATTTTTCACGTGTCAGATCTTCTTAATATGGATGATATCAGTGACTAATTACATCTTCTATGATAGAGGTTTTTGCAAATGTAAACAGAAGAAAGAGTTTAAGAAAATGGTTCAAAATCATTCAAACTTGAAGAGCATTTGCTGCCTGGCTTTGAAACTGTTCAGTTATTAAATATCAGTATATATCAAAGGATTGAAATATTACCTTTTGTTTCTCTCACTGTGCATGTGAAGCCACCAGCCAAACTTCTGCCAGAAGACCACAACCTGTCAGTCTTTAATAACAGATCTAGTCATCTGGGGAGGTGATGCATGATGCAACGCCAAGACATCAAGTTGATGGCCATAGAGACTATGAACAACTGATGCAACTTTGTCCAAAATATGATCATGATTAATGATGATGCATTAATTCATTGTACGCTTGTTGTACCTTGTGGACACTGACAGTTGTGGTGTCTTGAGGACCAGCTACCCAAGAATCAGAGACAGAGGTACAGCACTACGTCAGCGCCTCACACAGTAGCTTGCTAGCACTGGTGTGGCAGACTGAACTACTTGATTTCTCTGACACTCCAGCTGTGGTAGTTGACCTTACTGCATCTCAACCTCTTCCTGTTCTTATAAGGACAGTTCAGACTGCATCAGAGAATGAAAAGCTTCTTCTACATCAGTCTATCTGGTCATCACCTGTTGAGTCTTGCTGTGTGTACAATCTCTGTCGTACCTCTTCTTGATTCTTCCTGGGTCTGTCCTCTGTTACTGACAGTTGTCAGTCAAAGCCTGCATTCTTCTTTCTTCTGTTTCCTTTTCTTGAGGTTGTGGTCTGTCTCTCTTAAACCCATCTTGAACATGTCTTCTCATGTCTTTCTTCTCTGCCTGTATCACCGTCCCAGAGTCTGTCTGGTCTAATCTCTTCTTGCCTGAATCTTTGTCTCTGTCAAAGCCTGGTACTCAGAGCGATCTGTCCATCAGTCTCTTTTGATTCTGAATGTCCTCGGTATGACTCATTGTTCATCAACCCGATCTTGACCCTCTGTCTCCTGCACCTTTGTTGGAGTCTGGATTGTTCTTCTGTAAATATCTGATTTGTTGTGGGGACAGCGGGCTTCCACTGGCTTTAACTGGAACCCCATGAACCATTTTATTTCCCCTACATAATAAAGACTTTTGGCCCATCCTGAATCTTAGGGCCTTGAATTCACATGGTTGGCTAAAGATTGACTCTTTCACTGGATTGAACCTCATTCATGAACCTGACAGAGGAATGTTCTGATGTCCTTATTCCACCGTATCTTTGTTTTACCTTTCAAGGAATATGCTTCCATTTGGCTGTTTCTTTGTGTCCATGTGACCTCAGCTACAGGATGGAGTCTTTGCTAGACCTGTCACAATGTTAAGGTCATTGATTGGTAAAAGTGCTGTTTTATTGTAAAACTTGAAGTATGTGGTGATGGGTGAATGGTCCAATAATTTGTCTGAGGCAGTGTCCCTCCTGGAGAGTAGGTTGGCAGATCAAGCTTTGTTATGGTGCAAAGTCAGAGCCTCGAGGGGGTTAGTCAGATGGAGGACTGTAAGGGAGGACCATTACCTCAAAGTTACTCTATTTCTCTGGCATAGAGAACGATTAAAGGTCTGTAATTAAATTCAAGGTTTGATCTGAAATTACAGTTTTGTGCTTCTGAGACATCCCATAACACAGAAACAGAAAATGAACTTGGTTTGGATGACAGGACAAAAGGATGTTGTAACAATAACCCCCCCACCCTCCACCCCCGGCTGAGTAATGCCATGTGAATGACCTCACTGTTTCACCAACACTGTTTTTGTTGTTTTGCTGTTGTTACAATGATAGTTTGTTAATTAGTACCATGAGGCAGCAGGAACTCTGCAGCGAAGCCTCAGCAGACCCGACCTCCCTCCCCAGCACCAGCTGACACCAGCTAGCTCGTACAGGTTTCGTCACCCCAGAGGGTTTTTGGCATTGAAACAACATTAATACTCTGAAGATCAAACTCTTGTATCATGACTTTTCCCACAACATCATCAAGAAACTTCAAGGAATGACACAACAGTTAAGTAGTTGTCTAAATGAAGTTTTCCATTTGGTAAACATTTTAAACCTCTTCCACAACCTTTGACCCAGAGAAGGAGTAAGTACGTACAAAAAATGTGGATGGATTCTCTTTTTACATGGTTTTTCTCCTACTTATGTCTTTATACTATGTGTTTTTATATATTTAATAATATATTATATTTGTACCATAGACAATCCACAAAAGTCTAGATTACCAACTGGCAAAGAGGAAAACTGCCCCAAGGCTCAAGGCCCTTGAATACAAATAATAGATTGAATACAAATCAGTAAATTTTGATAATCTGATTAATTGTAAATTTATCATGAATTTGCACCACTAAAGTACAATATCAAATAGACAGGTCCTGTATTATTAGCTAATGTTGTGGCCCTATCTTTTAGAAGCACCCAACAAACTGACTCATGGAAAACCTGGGGCCAGGTACAGTTTTCTGTGTCATAGTTAATGGGAACTCAGAAGCTACATGGTGCCATGAACAGAGTGCAGGGAGCGGTTTGGGGGTCAGCAGGACCCTGGGAATTATGTTCACATTGGCAACTTCTGTAGTTGAGATCAGATGCTAACATTGCAAGAAGCAGTGAGTCGTGCACTGGTGAAGCTGCAGAGGTCGTGGTCGTGGATGGACGTGTAGCATGACTGGCATTGGGCATAGTCTGGGAATTTGCCAGCAGGTGATTACGCTGCGTATTCGGGTCACCTGTTCAGGTTAAAAAGTGATGACTTCATCTAAAGAAATGAGGATCCGTGTTTTATGTTGAAGTCCATGCTGCCTTGTGCACGTGTGTTGTGGCTCTTGTGTAGCTGTGTTGTACCTGGGCTGTAATGAGTGTCCTGGAGGCCTCAGAGCTCCCAGGTGTCTCAGTGACCAGCAGGTTAATAGAATTAAAAGCTGCAGTGAGGTGTTCAGGGGGCGGCGGACAGGGAGCCGCTCACTCTCTCTGGAGAGACTCCAGCCTGCAGACCGACCTGCTGACTGTACCTTCACACTTTCCTTTGATCCTATATGCCTTCTACCAAAGTGTGCCCAGAAAGTGTTTAGCCTAGCTTAGCACAAAGACTGGAAGCAGAAGGAAACTGGACTCCCTGATGTCCTCTCATCAAAACATGGATGATAGAACCTGTTTCAGTGTGTTTCATCAGTGTTTGTGATGTTTTCTTCGACTCCTCTGTTTCTGGCTCTTTCTCCTGTTTGATGTGATGCAGGCCGCTCTCTCAGCAGCCACAGGTTCATGGTTCATAGTGAGTGAAGTGAGTCCCTGTTGGTCCCAGGAGCTTTCATTGCTGCCTCCACTGAGCTCTGATCAACATCTATTACCGCGCCCGTCTCTTTGCCCCCACGGGGCTAATTACCATCAGAAACTGTTGATAAGTGTTTTGTTAGGAAGCGGCTCACAGTGGACCTCATTAATGATCGCCTTTGTTTCTGAATCATTAGCACTCATTACTGGCTGCTGTGGTAACTGGGACACAAGTGATGGAACGGGTGGACCATTAGGAGGCAGTGCAGTCCCCTGAGCTCCCAGCATGCAACAGCTGAAACGAACTGAGCTTCTAACCATAAACAAACACAGTGGGGGCCCTTCAGGGTCTGCACAGAATAAACAGGAAGAGGTCACTTAAGTTTTAACTTTTGTGTGTTATGTCTTCAGCAGTGTGTGAAACACCGACCCACACCAACGCCTGCTGGAAAAAACTTATCTTGCTCTAGCAGCGTAGCCACATGACAAAACACCAGCATTGCTAGTTATAGTTGTGCAAACCACATATGTAGATTAGTACGTTTAACCTTCTGTCATCTTCTGCATAAATGTTGAGTCTTTAAAGTCCTAAAACATAAAGCAGTCCACACCCAGTCATTTAACAAAAGTTATTTATATAAGGACAAAATAAAAGGTTCTTACAAGCTGAGCACACATGTGAAATTCATGTGACGTGTGATATTTTAATGGGGTTTTAACCTCATCTGTGAAACATTGTTCTCAAAGTCAGTGTCAAGTTCTTTTTTAAATCATAAGTATCTTATATCCTGAGCTTAGACTACAGTCCAGACTCAGAGCCTAGAAGATGAACAACACTGAGGCAGGTAAATACAGGAGTCAGTTAATGGTCAATATTTAAAAGATTATCATAGAAGTGATTTTATAGATATTTGACACAACAAATAATCCTAATACTTCAGACAGGAAGGAGAAAGGAGAAGACGTCCAGACAGAGACTTTCACACAGGAAAGACAGACCCTGAGTTTGAGAGATTTGCTGCTGCTGCTGTCTGTTTTAGTCTGGTCCACATTGATCACGGATATAAAGTTCTGCTCAGAATAAAAAATAAAGTCGTGGTTTCTCTGATATTTTATTTGTAATATACAAACTGACCAGTAGATGTCGCTCATGAAGCATCAGGAAATGAAGCTTCTCTTGAGCAACTGGCTCAACTGTTCATGAAGCCTCACCTCCCCATCATTAGTCTGTGCTGAACAGTTTCCAGATGTGTCAGCAGATGTCGAGCCAGTAAAATTCTTCAGTTCGTGTTTTTCTGCAGAAAACCCCGGGTAGAAATGGACAGTGTAAACAGCAGAAGCTCTACTGCAGCATTTTCATGTTGACCCTCCGTCATGTCACACACACACACTCTGACACAGTCGTTACCCTGCAGATGATTCACGCTGGGTTACGGTGGAGGTTATGATTTATCTTCTGCACCATTGAAGCTAGAATCAGTTTCCTTCCATCTGTCTGTGGTGCCCACACCTCCTACAGGTGTTTGGTCCAGTGTTTCTCAAACCTTTTCAGACCAAGGAACTTAACCACTGAAATTAACTTCACACAGCAACTAGGATTTATTTTTTATTTTTTCCTTTCCTTAATCAGAAAATGTGCAGTCGTGAGTGATTCAACCATTCTGCCATCTGGTTTGATTGTCAGGGAATGTGTTGTTATGTGTAACATCAAAATATTCACACACACGAGAAAATTATGTCATCAAACGCACCATGAGTCTCAGTCGTGATGAGTAAATTACTACCTAACCTCATCTCTTAAACACTTCCTGTTCTGTGCGTTACGTCAGAGGTTTCATTTGATTTTCCGTCAGCTGACTCAGTGTAAATGCTCCGGTCCGTGATCCTATCGGCTCTCTGTGTTTCATAGTTAACAGGCTCAATTACTGGAATGCACATTGATCGTTTTTAACATTAACAGTGAAACAAAGTGTAAACTGGCGAAGCTCCGTGAGGAGGCCGCGGTTACAGCGAAGTCCAACTACACTGTAAAATACAGTAAAATAATGTTTGAATTCACACACGAGTTGATTTAATATTGAACACAACACACATGCAACCCTCAGGACCAGGCTCCACGGTCACTCAGACGTATTCAGACAGACCTCAGTGTCCACTTTATTAGGAACACCTAGCTAAAACTAATTCAGTCTGATCCTGAAGGTTGCGATGTTCAGGACTCTGCTGCAGAGTGTGCTGCTGTTGAGCTGTGTCGCCTTATACAGAGAGATATTTGTCAGGTAACCTACCTGCAGTCAAATCAACACCTGTGTGAATCAGTTTCAACACAAACTGAACATGAAGGAGATTTATTCCAGCGTTCCTGATAAACTGGACACTGTGGTTGTTGTTGTCCCGTGGGACAGTCTAATGTCTGAAAGGTTGAGTGCCAAACAGTTTCTTTCACTTGCTGCGTCTCGTTCTGACTCAAGGAGAAACAGTAACATATTTCCTCACAGCTGCGTCACTTCCTGATTATTACCGCTGATGGTTCAAGACCCAGTTTCCCAGTAACAGCAGATATTAGAGGTTTCAGTTCCAGTCGCCCACTGGACTCCTTCACTACTCATACTGACATCTGTACAGAGTTTATTTTCACTTTCATGGGCTGAAGGAGGAAAGTTCGTCTGAGCTCACCTTCAGTTTCAGTGGCACACCTGGATGCACCTCTGTTCCTGGTCTGTTGCCCTCCACTCTCTCAGCTTTAACCAGCTGCTGTATTTGATAAACCTTAAATAGTTAAATAACTCCGTATGTCAGATAAATGCAGTGCAGGTAAAAATGGCCCCTGAAATGTGGAGCAGAAATATAAAGTTTGTTAAAACTACTGAACAGGTGCGTCCTGGAAGCTCACCTGGCAGCAGCCTGGGGTCTCTCTCTCTCTCTCTCTCTCTCTCTCTCTCTCTCNTCTCTCTCTCTCTCTCTCTCTCTCTCTCTCTCTCTCTCTCTATCTCTCTCTCTCACAATAAACAAAAAAAGAAGTAAAATTAAAGATGTTCAGGTACTAGAGTAAATGTACTTAGTTACCTCCCACCTCTTGTCACCAGGTGTTCCACAGGTAAAGAGGAACAGCAGGTTAAAGAACATTAGATTTGACTTTGGCTCCACCTGCTGGTCACATGATGAACAACATTATCAAGACTGAGTCTTCTGTTGTCCTGGCTGATCATCATCCTGCTTCGTCATATTCATCTTTATACTCTTCTTCCTCTTCCTCCTCTTCGTCTTCTTATCAGAATTCTTCATATTCTTCTTCTTCTTTTTCCACATTTTATGAGTATTCTTTTTATTATTCTTCTTCGTATAGTTCTTCATATTGTTCTTCCTCTTTTTAGTATTCTTCCTTTTTGTGTTTTGTTGTTTGATATCTGAAAGTTTCATTTTAAACAACATATTTAAAACTCAGAGGATCTCCAGTGTTACTACGAATCATCCTCTGGCGACCATGAACATGTTTCATGACAGGAGATGTTCCAGTCTGTAATGCAGTGGCTTTAAAAACCCACAATCCTTGGTAGTGTGTGTACAGAGTGTAAAATAAATAATCAAGCCAAAGAGTGAGAGAAGAGTTTGTCTTGTTGAAGCAGATTCATTCAGTCTGTGAAAGAAAAACCTGTTTTTCCCATTTGCAGGTTGTAAGTTTAGATACATGGGTCTGCAATCTCTTCCTCCTCTGCTTTTCGTCAGCCCTTCCTTCAGCACCAGGGTCAAATTCCAGTTGTTCCCTCCCTCCTCGGCTGCAGAGCGTGGGGCTGGAGGAGTGTCACCGCACTGAGTCTTACCGGACGGTTTGCTTAACACCAACGGAGAAAATCAGAGCTGCAGCAAAGTGAAAGGAAGAAGCAGAGAACTGCTGCTGTCACGGTGAGTCTGACTGAATCACGTCTGTCTCTTCTCTCTGGCTCTTAACTCATGAGATGTTTCTGCTTCATTAGAGCAGCTGTGTTAAAGCAGGAAAGTTTCTGTTTCTAAAACTTTACAAACTCAAAACTACAGAAAATCTGATGAAAAACTGAAGGAGAAAGAAGATGAATGATTGTAATGCTGCTTGTTCACAGTCCTGCTGCTGTGATGTCTGCAGATCACACACACGTCATCAGTAGAAAGTTTAATGTGCTTTACTGAAGTATTAATGTAATTTAATCCTCTGTACTGGAAACTGCTCAAAACATAATATCAGACAAAACTGAAGCTTTGATCTGATTTAATGCCTGTGATTTGTTCAGCCTTCAGTCAGTGTGTCACTCTGAACTATGACCTCGTTGGTTTGTGAATCTGAGCTGAGGTCAGTGATGCAGCAGTCACAGACTCACAGTCAGGGTTGGGGGAAGTCAGTATTTGACTCTGTGGTCTGAGCTCTGTGCCGCTCTGACCTGAGTGTGGCTGAGAGGCTCCGGTTTATTGCTCCTCTGTGATGTGGCCTTGCACAACAGCTGCAGAGACAGATTTCTGTTTCTGTTCCAGCCTTTGTTTTTTCTGACATTTCTTCTTTCTCCAGTTCTACATCGGATGCACATGAGACTCAGTTTGTAGTTTAATCTTTGTTTGTCCCGAGGAAGAAAAAACTCTGTGGCGACAAACAGAAGAAATGAGCAGTGACATTTAGACACGGTGCTAATGTGCTGACGTTAGCATGTTCCGCTTCTTGCTTTAAGCCGTTAGCATGCTAACATTTGCTAATTGAGGCTCACGGTAATGTTTTTAGTTTTGCAGGTGCAGCTGTTGTTAATTAAACTTTTACACCTGTAAATATCACCGTTGTTATTAGCAACCAGTGACACTGAATACGACAGGCGCACTTCCTGGTCTCTCTCGCCTCCCTCTCCACCTGAACGACCCCCACGCAATATTTAACCATAAACCAAGTGGAAACATTCAAACGACGACCTGATGAAAAGTGATCTGGATTAATCCTCCGTGAACCGTAATTATCAAACTAGCAAAACTAAAAACCATCAGTTAAATAAAAGCTGCGTCTAAACAAACACGACATTTATACACAACTCCACTGCAGCGGGAAATATGTTTTGTAAATACACCTGATCATGTTTTCTATCAACGTAATGTAACGTGTTTATATTTACGTAAAATATTTGTTTTCTGCCAAAATATCTGATGATTGTGAAACTGTTTCAACTTTATTCATTAAACACATTCGATGTTTTATTGTAGTTGTGTAATAACGTCTGTAGGAGTCATGGTCGTCTCCTTTATGACACGCTGACGACAGAGCTGCTATCCACACACACACACACACACACACACACACACACACACACACACACACACACACACACACTCACACACTCACACACTCACACACACACACACACTCACTCACACACTCACACACTCACACACACACTCACACACACACACACACACTCTCACACACTCACACACACACTCACACACTCACACACACACTCACACACACACACTCACACACACACACACACACACACTCACACACACACACTCTCACACACACACTCACACACTCACACACACACTCACACACACACACTCACACACACACTCACACACACACACACACACACACACACACACACACACACACACTGACGGCAGTGACCACTGGGTGAGCTTCTTCTTCATGACTCTCGGAGGCGCACCTTACCAGCGGAGAGCGTGTGTGTTAAACACGCCTCAGTGTGTGTGTGTGTGTGTGTGTGTGTGTGTGTGTCGGTCAGCGGTTGTTTGGACTCTGAGATGATGAAACAATCAGCGGCTGCTTTGATTGTCTCGACCTTCCTCTGCTGATAAGAAGCCGCCTCCTTCCTGTTTCTGTCAGGTTGATTAAGCTCCATTGTTTTCACATCCAGGTGTAAAGTCAAACTTCACAGGATGCTCCGCCTCCCTCCTTCTAAAGCCTCTGATGTTTCCGTCTCAAACACAGAACAGAAAGTTACAACTTCATTCTCAGAATATTTTGACTTTTTTTTCTTGTAAATTGTGACTTTATTCTCAAAGTTCAGATTTTTTCCCTCAGAGTTAAAATGTTGATAATAATGTAAAGTGAGTGAAGGATCCGGGAGAGGAAGGTGAAGAAAGGAAACAAACACTCGTTTATCATTCTCTCTCTTCACGTCTTGTTTTTCTGCTGCACTGACTTTCCTGTTGGCCTCGATCCAGACCTCCGTCCACTGCCAACAGCTTTCACTCCTCCTCTCTCTCTTTGTTTAAACACACACACACACACACACACACACACACACACACACACACACACACACACACACACACACATTCTTTATGTTCTCAGTGATTCTAGAAAACTGCAGCCGTGTTTGTGCAGACAGGTGACAGCAGGAGTGTGTGTTTGTGTTCACGCTTTGTTACTGTCATGTTTTTAACATACCACTGTGTGTGTGTGTGTGTGTGTGTGTGTGTGTGTGTGTGTGTGTGTGTGTGTGTGTGTGTGTGTGTGTGTGTGTGTGTGTGTGTGTGTGTGTGTGTGTGTGTGCAGTTCAGTGTAGGTCTAACCTGCCACATACTGTGTGTCTTACAGACCGTGTTCTGCTCTTCAGTCTCCCTGTGGTAGAAATTAAATCATGGGCGCCAACGACCTCAACGTGAACTCTGACCCCGCAGGGTCACGACCCTCTGCTCGGCACCGGAGTCCCTTCAACAGCATCAAGGTTTGTCTCTGCTTCACATCCAGAGTCTGACAGCCAGGTCACCTCTCGTCAGCTGAGGCACGTTACACTTCACACAGACTCACAGGAACCTCTAGTTCTTCCCTTGGTTTGGTCACTAAGGGCTTTAACTGACTTTAAGTGATTCCTTAAGGATAAGACTAAGATCAGGAGAAAACCTTCAACTTAAGGGTGTCTTTATTTTAAGGAAACTTTAACTCAGAGAGTCTTTAGGTGTTCAGTGCAGCTGGCCTCTGGTTAGATCACCTCCTGTGTGACGACATGTGACTGACTCTGTGTCGAGCTTCAGATTCCCGACGTCCGTCCTGGAATTGTTCTCTCAGGTCACAACATGAAAACATTTCCTCTGACTTTCACTTTCCAGCCTCCATCTTTGTTGTTGATGCGACTGGACTCAGATTTATTCATTATGAAGAGGTTGGTTTTTACAGATTCGATCCTATGAACCTGATAAATCTGATCGTCTTCCTCCTCCTCCTCCTCCTCTTCCTCCTCCTCCTCTTCCTCTTCCTCCTCCTCCTCTTCCTCCTCCTCTTCTTCCTCCTCCTCCTCTTCCTCCTCCTCTTCTTCCTCCTCCTCCTCTTCCTCCTCCTCTTCTTCCTCCTCCTCCTCTTCCTCCTCCTCTTCTTCCTCCTCCTCCTCTTCCTCCTCCTCTTCTTCCTCCTCCTCCTCTTCCTCCTCCTCTTCTTCCTCCTCCTCCTCTTCCTCCTCCTCTTCTTCCTCCTCCTCCTCTTCCTCCTCCTCTTCTTCCTCCTCCTCCTCTTCCTCCTCCTCTTCTTCCTCCTCCTCCTCTTCCTCCTCCTCTTCTTCCTCCTCCTCCTCTTCCTCCTCCTCTTCTTCCTCCTCCTCCTCTTCCTCCTCCTCTTCTTCCTCCTCCTCCTCTTCCTCCTCCTCTTCTTCCTCCTCCTCCTCTTCCTCCTCCTCTTCTTCCTCCTCCTCCTCTTCCTCCTCCTCTTCTTCCTCCTCCTCCTCTTCCTCCTCCTCTTCTTCCTCCTCCTCCTCTTCCTCCTCCTCTTCTTCCTCCTCCTCCTCTTCCTCCTCCTCTTCTTCCTCCTCCTCCTCTTCCTCCTCCTCTTCTTCCTCCTCCTCCTCTTCCTCCTCCTCTTCTTCCTCCTCCTCCTCTTCCTCCTCCTCTTCTTCCTCCTCCTCCTCTTCCTCCTCCTCTTCTTCCTCCTCCTCCTCTTCCTCCTCCTCTTCTTCCTCCTCCTCCTCTTCCTCCTCCTCTTCTTCCTCCTCCTCCTCTTCCTCCTCCTCTTCTTCCTCCTCCTCCTCTTCCTCCTCCTCTTCTTCCTCCTCCTCCTCTTCCTCCTCCTCTTCTTCCTCCTCCTCCTCTTCCTCCTCCTCTTCTTCCTCCTCCTCCTCTTCCTCCTCCTCTTCTTCCTCCTCCTCCTCTTCCTCCTCCTCTTCTTCCTCCTCCTCCTCTTCCTCCTCCTCTTCTTCCTCCTCCTCCTCTTCCTCCTCCTCTTCTTCCTCCTCCTCCTCTTCCTCCTCCTCTTCTTCCTCCTCCTCCTCTTCCTCCTCCTCTTCTTCCTCCTCCTCCTCTTCCTCCTCCTCTTCTTCCTCCTCCTCCTCTTCCTCCTCCTCTTCTTCCTCCTCCTCCTCTTCCTCCTCCTCTTCTTCCTCCTCCTCCTCTTCCTCCTCCTCTTCTTCCTCCTCCTCCTCTTCCTCCTCCTCTTCTTCCTCCTCCTCCTCTTCCTCCTCCTCTTCTTCCTCCTCCTCCTCTTCCTCCTCCTCTTCTTCCTCCTCCTCCTCTTCCTCCTCCTCTTCTTCCTCCTCCTCCTCTTCCTCCTCCTCTTCTTCCTCCTCCTCCTCTTCCTCCTCCTCTTCTTCCTCCTCCTCCTCTTCCTCCTCCTCTTCTTCCTCCTCCTCCTCTTCCTCCTCCTCTTCTTCCTCCTCCTCCTCTTCCTCCTCCTCTTCTTCCTCCTCCTCCTCTTCCTCCTCCTCTTCTTCCTCCTCCTCCTCTTCCTCCTCCTCTTCCTCCTCCTCCTCCTCTCCTCCTCCTCCTCCTCTGCAGTTCTTCGTGTTGTGCCACAGCTTGCTGCAGCTGTCTCAGCTGCTGGTGTCGGGCTACATGAAGAGCTCCATCTCCACCATCGAGAGACGTTACGGCCTCTCCAGCCAGAAGTCTGGGCTCCTGGCGGCTTTCAACGAGGTCAGAGCAGACGCCATTTTTAATCATCTTATCCTGAAACCAATCCATCCGACCTTTGACGAGGTTTGATCGTGTGTGTGTGTGTGTGTGTGTGTGTGTGTGTGTGTGTGTGTGTGTGTGTGTGTGTGTGTGTGTCTTCAGGTGGGGAACACCGTCCTCATCGTCTTTGTGAGTTTCTTCGGCAGTCGAGTCCACAGGCCGCGGTTCATCGGGGGCGGAGCTCTGCTGGCCTGCTTCGCCTCACTGCTGATGGCGCTGCCGCACTTTTTGAACGAACCGTACGACTACACTGACCGCATCAGCTGTGAGACCACACACACACACACACACACACACACACACACACACACACACAGCGGACTGGCTCTCAGGTGAAGAGGATTTCTCTCACTCACTTCACTTCCGTTTCCCAACAGCATCCGGTGACAACAGCTCAGGTCTCTGCCAATCAGGAAGACCCTTCATCACCTCATCCTCCAATCAGAGCTGCAGCGAGCAGGAGAGCCCCGCCCAGCAGGGGGTGTACCCTCTGCTGCTTGTGGGTCAGCTGCTGCTGGGTATCGGCGCCGTCCCCATCCAGCCCTTCGGCATCTCCTACATCGACGACTACGCCAGCAAGAGGAACTCGCCGCTCTACCTCGGTACGTCAGGTCGTCAGGGTGGGACTAACAGCATGAGGGTTCAAACCTGGCTGTGATTGGCCAGAGGGGGTCGGTAAAGACACACCTGTCGGCCTCCAGACTAAAACAATAGAGCAGTAACTAACAGCTACAGTGAGTGGTGTAAAAACGGCGGGTTTGTCCCGTTTCGCACAGTGACGCAATCTCTCTGACCAATCAGCAGTCTGCGGCATTTCCACATCACCTGTTCGTATCGCCTCCGTTCATCTGGGAGCAGCAACAACCCTCTGATACGACCTGTGTCTCCTTTACCTGATGGGAAAAGACAGAAGATGATAAAATATGTAAATAAAAATAAAAACAGAAACCAATAGAAATATTCGAATATGAGAGAATTAATTAAAAGCCAAGTTAAATAATAAAAACGTTCCCTGAGTGCCTCTTATAGCTCCAGCCAGGGTTTCCATAGTTACAAAAAGCTTTGTATGTAACAGTTGTTAAAAGCTTTAGAGGATCTGAGAGCTGGTGAAGGAGGCTGGTCCCAAACCATGAAGAGCTTTACATGTCTTCTGAAGGACACTGGGACCTGACGGAGAGTAGCCAGTAATATGGTTTCTTATGAGTGAAGAGATGGTAACTTTAACTAACGTGAACATTTCATGAGGTCGACGGCCTCCCATCAGCCTCCGCTAGAAGTCGACAACAGCATCAGTGACGTTTGTGTCACGGCACAAAGACGGACCGCGGCTCTTCTTCTCGTGAACGTGCTGATGTCGGGAATGTCGCGGCCTCCGTGTCGCGTGTGCGGGTCCCGCGGAGCCGCGCCGGCCTGGGGCATCTGCAGGTTCTCACACAACAACAAACCGGTTTTTACTGGCTTCCTGGAAAGAGGCTGAACCTGATCCACACACAGGGAGTCAGGCATAATGATCCCAGGTCACTGTTCATTTACTGTGACTGTGTTTTTATGCTCAAATACTTTCCCACATGTTCAGACCTTGGAATTCTTTCCACCTTTTTTTCTTTCTTTCTTACTTTGTTTTAACACAAAAAAACAACATTTTAATTACTAATGAAATATAAGTGGGAGCAGAGAACTGTTCATTTAGATACTGAAATGTTTAGTCAGATTGTTTTTCAGTAACTGGTCCCATTGAGATTCCAGTGGTTACAGTCACACACATATTAAATTGGCATCGCAGCTGAAAAACTTTTTCCCCAAGTTCAGTCCAAGTCTTTTTTGGACATCGATTTGAAAGAAGACCTCAAACCACGAACACGACTCACACAGACCCACAAGTAGGTCAGCAATGTAATCCCTGTCATCAGTTTATGTATGTTGGGCACTAGTTACAAAGCCACAAGGAGGAAAATAAACTGTCACAGGATTTTAAAACAGTTTCGTTAGAGAAACGCTGAGGTCACGACATGTAAAGCAGCGGAGACTGTGTATTTACTTCGCTTTTTACAGATACAGAATAAAAGTGATGTTGTGTTTTTATAACTTTAAATCAAAGGGGAAAACTCAGCTTGTTTGTTGATGTTCTGAGGTTTGTTCTTGGTCGTGTTTTCCAGGCATCCTCCTCGCTGTGACCTCCATCGGCCCGGCCTTGGGCTTCATCACCGGCTCCATCATGCTGCGCTACTACGTCGACTTTGACAAGTTATACAAAGGTGAGGAGACGCACTGCGCTGATGATCCACAGCTGGACTTAAATACTGTGTATCTGCTCCTGTCAAGTCAAACTCATTTACAACAAGGAAAGGGAGGACTTCCTGTATATGGCGACACTTAGAGTCCTGGGAGTTTACTCTGTTTGAATGTGAAGTAAAAACTGTGAAGGATTAATGTTGGTTCATTTCTTCAGAGTACCGAAAACAGCAGCTGCTGCAAAACAAGACAAATAACTGACATGGAGTTAAATACAGGAAATTACCTTTTAATGCTGCACTGTGACAAACAGCAATTATCACCCCTTTGACCTTTACGCACATCTGGTGTTAAGTTATTAGACAGTTGATTTAGACATGGAAAGAATGAGACGGACCATGGTGACATTTCGTAAAATGGAAATTTGTAGTCTTTGTGATATCGTTGATATTTGTTTTTTTAAAAGAGAGACCTGGATCAAATAGAACATCAAAAACATCAAACATCAAAACAGAGTATCATCTGCATAGAAGTGAAGATTTAGTCTGTTATGATTGATTAATGTGACGTATAAATAGAGAAAAGAACAGGGCCGAGCACGGATCCTTGTGGCACACCATAACAGACACAGTCATTGTGTAGAACAGAGCGACATCTGTGAGTTAAATAAGATCTAAACCAGGAGACCAATATAACTTTATAGACAATCAGGTCCAGGAGTCTGAAGGAAGTAATAAATCATTTACCACTTTTGTCAGAGCAGTTTGTTCTGTACTGAGGAATTTTCTGAAACCCTATTGACCAGGTTCAAATCCATTAAACCAAATAAAACCATAAAACTGAATTTTCTCAATCCAGTGTGTGATTATCAAACATCCCTGTTGATACCAGAAATATTAAACAGCCGAGAGTTGTGTGTTGGTAGAACGTGGTTTTTACTCCTTCAGGATACAGTGAGGTTTGATTGTAAAGCTCAGCACTGAGTCACTGAGTGTTGAACAGGTTTTCTGAAAGCAAACAGTCACTTCACACCCTGTTGACCTCCTTTTGCTCGTGTGGGAAACAGACGTGCAGCAGCAGCGCTCGAACCTCAGGGTGATCACACTGATTCACACATTCTGCGTAACAAGGCTGGAATTTGACTCGATGGATTTGATATTGACATTTTGTTTTACTCAGGAGCTATACAGATATAAAAAGTGAAACTTACCTATAAGTTTGCAGCCTTTCTTCATTCCTTTCTTTCTGTGCTGCTGTTACACAAAAGTTAAAAAGACAACCACAAAAATAAACTGCCCGGCTGCCTTAACACTTTAAGTTGACTGAATTTGAGAAAATAAGTTTATATACTGTATATATTGAAATTTAAATCTTTACATTTATAATAACATTATCAAAGTCTGCAGAAGATTGCTCGTCTGTGTTTACTTTTACATCATCTACAAAATCTCAAATCTTTTATTATAATCTTAATATAATAAGATAATATTATATAAAATAATTTTAGAACACCATCTTTTTTAAACCGAAAAGATTATTGTTTTATTATTATTAACATCTCCAACATCAATCACAGATGTTTTGTGAAAACTTAGTGGGGGCTGAAAATGAATGGTAAAGTGCCGGAGCGTATCATGGTCGCATCATGTTTCAGTTTGAGAGTTTGTTGATGCTCAGTGAACCTCAGACACTCTGGTTGTTTGACGCCTTCAGGATTAATAGAGCTCAGTTTTCTTTAGAGACTTGTTCAAACAAAAACCTGTTTCCGTGTGTGTGTGTGTGTGTGTGTGTGTGTGTGTGTGTGTGTGTGTGTGTGTGTGTGTGAATGGAAGGAGGAGATGCAAGTGATCATGTGTGTGTACATAATGTGTGTTTGTGTAGGATTTTAAAAGCGAGTTTGTAAGTGTTTAATCATGTATGTATAATATGTATGTTTAGAAAGATGTGTGTGTGTGTGTGTGTGGTTGTGTGTGTGCATGCGTGCGTGCGTGCGTGCGTGCGTGTGTGCACATTGAGGATCAAGACTTTTTTTCCTCTGCTCCAGCAACAGTCGGAGCCATATTGTTTTCGGTTTGTCCGTCCCCTTCTCATGGACACGATATCTCAGTAACGACTTAAAGAAACGCAGCCAAAGGTAAAAAGGTCAAGGTCAGTGTGACCTCACAAATCAGTTTTTAGCCATTACTCATATTTTCTACGACTCTGGATAAACAGAAATGTAACTTGAAGCTAGTCTGAGTGGCGGAAGGATACGACCAGGAGGAGGTGATTCTAGTTTATGTTAGGACAAGGGACCTTGTAATGCATATGCTAGTGCAGGTCCCCACAAGTGTAGAACTACAAACACATGTGTATGAACATATTTGAGCATTAACGAGGAATTAAAGGATCATTAGTCACAGAGCTCCTTCTTGCCCCAGATATGGACCAGTATTTTATTGTTAAGCCAGTAATTTGTTGCCGTTGGTGATGTGTGACTCATGAACAGGAATAAGAAGAAGAAGAACACGAGGAATAGCAGGAAGCAGACAAACATCCGAAAGAAGCATCAGAGCAGCTGATGATAACTGTTTCATGCTGCTGTGGTTGTCATGACAACTGAAATACGAAGATTTGTCAATGAAAACTGAATGAAAGCTGCATTGTAGAGTCAGATAAGTCAAAAGGATCAGAATGAAAACATGGAGTAAACATTGGATTTTCAGAGTCGTGAGTCGCTGCAGATGATGATGGTCAGAGAGACGTGAGAAATAAAACAAAATGAAATCCATAAAAATTTAAGAGATAAAACTGCAGCAAAGTTTTTTTTCCTCTGACGTCCATATAAACTGTTTAATTTATCTATATTTGTGGGGCCCACTGGTGGGCCGCAAAGGTACTGCAAGTGGGCCAACAAAATACTGTTTGTAAAATAGTACTTGTAATTTTGGTGAAAAGACGTAACGATATAATAAAATATATGTATATAAATTGTGATTTGAAATGTTTAAAAATAATTAACTAGACATGAAATAGGATATGAGGTTTTTTCAAAAGACACTGATATAAAACAAGTTGTTTAAAAAATATGCTCCAATTTCCATTTAAAACATCAGAGGAGACATAATCAGGCCTCCGTGTCGTTACAAGGTCACATGTGGTCTGCCAACATATCTGATATGTGGAACCTCTGATCTATATGAACCTCAGTGAACCTTTTACTCAAGACTACTCACAGAAATCAGGAGAAAATTTCACATAAATGTTTTTAATATATCATGTGACTGGATAAACAGCGATGTAACCTGTAACTAGTTTGAGTGGCGGAGGGATACGACCACGAGGAAGTGATGCTCGTTCTAGCCGGATCATGTAATCAATGACTGATAAACATGTAATACAGAGAGTTTACTTTGCGCTCCATGGCCGACCTGCACTCTGCTCTTTTTCCAGACGAGATCAAGCTGGACTCCAAAGACCTGCGCTGGGTGGGGGCCTGGTGGCTCGGCTTCCTGGTGGCGTCCTGCCTCCTCTTCCTCACTGCGCTGCCTTACCTCTTCTTCCCCAGGGACATGCCCAAAGAGGTGAGGAACAGAGGAGGCGCTGAGTGGAGCTGCTTCGGTGATCAGCTGAAAACACACACATAAAAGTTAGATGGGAAACTCTAACATCAGACGCTGGAGTTGACACGACGCTCCTGAACGCACCATGAGTCTTTCTGTCTGAGGTGAACAGTGTCTTGTTTTCATCAGAGGAAACAAACGAGCCCACAGGTCGTCTGAGCAGCAGGTTGTTATGACATAGGTTCTGTTGCTAGGCGACATCTAGTGGTCGTAGTGATGATGACAGGAGCGAAGGGAAAGTGTCGGTGACGTAGTTTAAAGAGAGACAGAGTCCACGTCAGGAGGAGGAGGTGGTGGACGGATTAATGTGACACAGGAGAGCCGTGTGTTCGTGAAACCAGCTGTTTATGTTGTAACCATGACAACAACAGAGATCATCTAATGTTGAGGAAGTGCTTATTTTTCCCTAAATGACGTTGATTTCCTGAACCCTAACCAAGCCATGACCTTTATTATAGTAACCATGGCGACGAAGCCAAGTACGCCACTCTCGGTACAGTCCGCGTTTTTCTCGTCGTAACCATGACAACCGAGGGTTGATGGTTGCTCAGGTTTAGCTGAGCCGTGTCCTCGCTGTGCGGGATGATCAACAGTGACTTGGTTGCCGCGAGCAACAGACCAGTGGCTGATGTGTGGCGCTCATGTCTGTTTGGTTTCCAGGCTTCTGAACTTTTAATCACCAGTTCGCAGATGTCGCAGTTTGTCAGACGTGATTACAACTTGGATGTCGACATGAAGTTTAAATCTGCTGCGATGAAACCAGAACCTCCGACATGTTGTCAGCTCGGCTCACAGTCAGCACACACTGTGTTTATGTGTTTACTGCTTCATTCAAACAAACACACCCACTGATGAGATAATGATCGGCTGAAGTCAAACTGCAACATGTTTAATGACACTCAGACAGTTGAGGGAGGGAACTGATTTAAGAATATTTTCACTTGCAGCCAAAAGAGGGAGGGAAAAGAATCTGGAAGGAAAATCAGTTTTAAAACAGACGATTAAATTTTAGGTTTGAATCTGCATCGAGTGACTGACAGATTTAAAAGCAGCTTTTACTGTTTGTCAGCAGGAAACATTCACATGTTGCTGCAGCACAAAAAACGCCGGAAGTTAAAGGATAAACATTGTTATCTTAAATTTTATAAATAGATCTTGCAAATATTGTTTGTTTGTTTGTTTTGCAGACACTTCCTGTATTATTACGTCTCTTGTCTGTGTGAGCTTTTCAAGCTGCATGTTCCTCAGTCACTTTGGAGTTAATCAGATGAGCATCCACAGGGTCAGTGGGGACGCTCACGGGTTAATCTGTCCACCGTAAACATGATCAGGTTTTTTTTTTTATTAAAATAAGTTGAAATTTTCAAATCAAACTTGATCAGCAACAATGAGATAAAGAAACAAGAAATTGAATTAAGTTAAACTAAATGAAAGAAATGTAATTAATGACAAAGAGAATGAAAATTTACAACATGTTCATGAGCTGAACTCACTTTGTGTCAACAAGCTCAAACAGCTCCGGAGTGTTTTGGCTCAGTTCCCAGAACAAAGGGAAAGTTCAGCACAGATTTATCAGCTAAATGAAGAGACTGATCCAACAGTTGCTCAACAGATGAAACTCAACTCGACTCCCTGAAGTGGCGCAGCAGCAAACTGAGGCCAGAGACCAGAACTTTCACTTTTAAACTCCACCGGGATTTCACCTCTCTCTCTGTGAACGATGTCAAAGGTGAAATGTTTGTGCCGTGGTGCACTGAACATACAGATGTTTGCTGGTGTGTCTTCTCCCCACACACACACACACACACACACACACACACACACACACACACACACACATGGTTTGACCTCCATGAAACAGGATGTGTAGATTTCCAGCTTGTGTAACCTTATAATCCTGCAGGATCAGATTCTGTGCTGGCACTCGGCTGCAGATCCGCAGGCAGTTTTGTTTCCAGTCTTTTCATCAGATAAAGACAGAATCTCCACATTCCACACATTCTTCTTCTTCCCACTATCTGTTGTCCCAGACTGTGGTTCACTCTGCCATTCAACAAAACCTTGTGCACTGCTGCTCGGCGTGTCGTACGTGGTTAAACAGCTCGATGCTGACGAGCGCCTGTCATTGACCATCTCAAAGTGCGGCTGTGCTTCTGTGTGGATGATATATAATACCTGCATTCACCTTCGTGTACGGACCTCAGTGAGAGAGCGGAACGCCTGCTGTGTGTGTGTGTGTGTGTGTGTGTGGTGCTGATCTCAGTGTGTTGAATTAACTCTAACTGTGTTTCCGCTTTTAGTGAAAGTACTCTCAGGAGAAGTGATTTAATAACACTGAGGTTCAGCTTCACTGTGGACTTTGGCAGCTGTGTGTGTGTGTGTATGTGTGTGTGCGTGCGTGTGTGCGTGCGTGCGTGTGTGCATGCGTGCGTGTGTGCATGCGTGCGTGTGTGTGTTTATTTAACCCAGGAAGTCGTGGCACCAACAGCTCCATGTCTTTGCAGAAGTGTTTTTGTGGCGGAGCAGAAACTCCATGAGCTGAGGCACATTCCTCTGCTCTGAACTGAACACTGGATTTAAGTAACATAAACCATCTGATGAGTAATTGTTTGTATATGATCTTCCCTTCATTGAGCACCGCGGCCACCCAACATGACTATGATAAAGGATCTTATCTAAGGCAGCGGGGACGTGTGCAGGAGGTTGAACCCTGATGTTCAGAGTTGTTTTTATAAAACCCTGCACTAATGGAGCTTTACACTGAGTTTCAGCTGTTTTCAGAGAAACATCCGTAAAAACCAACAAGTCCAACCTGAATGATGCTCTGATTCGACCCAGTGTCTCCTGAGTCAGCGCATTTGTTTTGGGGGTTTGTGTGTTTTTGTTTTGTCTTCCTGCATCACGATGTCGTATTTGTTTTCGTATTTTCGTACGTGTTTTTGAACCTGCATCGTTTCTGAATTTGATGGGAGTGTTTTTGGGCCGTTGCAGAGCGTTAGTCCTCGTCAGCCATTGTAAGATGTCGCCTAGCAAGAAAGCGTAACTATGGGTGATAATAACCTGCCGCACAGACGACCTATGGGTTTGTTTTCTACAGGACAGTCTCAGACAGACTCAGACAGAGAGCAGCTGGTGAACATAGCGGAGCATTTAGCAGCTAAAGAGTCAGATATTTCCCTCTGGAGCTGGTGGAGACCAAACACAGAGCTCAAAGAGAAGGAACACTGGACTCCACATGAACAATCGAGTGTGTAACTGCTGGAGGTGGAAAAAAGCACCAGTTTGATCACAAGTTCAATATATCAACTTAAAAGATGATGATATGTAAATGCAGTTTCTGCTGAAAACAAGTGGACCAAACATTATGTTCCAGAAGAACAACACAACAAACATGCTGCCAAGAAAACATCTATCAGTCTGAATTCCTGTCCTGATCTGTGCTGGAGGTTGGAACGTAGACCAACTGATAAACCAGGAGCTTCACCTCAACAATCAGCTCCCAGTTCTGTCTGAATATGTTGATGACCTTCTATCAGAGGTTTATCTGACTGTCTGATGCAAAGTTAGGAATTAGTGGAGGTCTTTGTTTTTCTCCAGTGTTGTAGACTAAATAAATCCTTGTTGCATGAGTAAGATAAACAGTCTCTACAATAGTTGAGCACACAGAGGACTTGTTTATGGAGGGTGTCTTCAGTGTGACCCTGTGTAACATGCGGGGCCCCAGCAGACTTCCTTAAAGTCGCTGCAGCTGCAGACGGAGAGGTTTCGAATCCTGCAGTGAAAACACAAAGTCCAGTCTGTGATGTTCTGTTTCCATATTTGTCCAGGACGGTGCAGACGATGTCGAGTCCAGACCGGACAGCAAGCAACAGCAGACAGACCCGCCGCAGGAACTGTCCCTCCTTCAGTTCCTCAAAAGTAAGAGTCTCTTTCTGTCACTGTCTGAAGCTGCAGCAGAGGCAACTGAAGGGCAGCGACACTGAGCAGGGGTCACTGACATCACAGCCGGGAACATTTCTTCAGTGTCATGTCGCCCCAGTGGTTCACAGCGGTGTCTTGGGTAATTTGGGTGAACTGACCCTTTTCGAGTGAGACCTAATCAGCTTCACTGTCCTTCAGGTTTCCCTCGCATCGCTCTGCGGACGCTGCAGAGTCCCATCTACCTGCTGGTGGTCCTGGCGCAGGTCAACCTGGCGGCGCTGCTGGCCGGCCTCGCCACCTTTATGGCCAAGTTCATCGAGCGACAGTTCAGCCAGACCGTCTCCTTCGCCACCATGATGATAGGTGAGTGTGTCTGTGGGATTCATCCCCTGGAATCGGCATGAATGTATCATGTGTTACAGCTGAAGTCACGTTAAGCTAATGCTAAGCTAACAGACGGTTTGGGTCGAATCTGTTTGCTTGATGTGTTTCCCTCAGGGGGAGTCAGTATCCCGCTGGCGGTGCTGGGCACCGTCCTGGGTGGAGTTCTGATGCGGAGACTGAATCTTTCGGTCAGCGGTGCCAGCAAGCTGTGCACCATCGCCATCCTGCTCTGCATGTTCTCCGCCACGCCGCTGCTGCTCCTCGGCTGCTCCACCCAGCCGGTCGCCGGGATCTTTCCCTCCAGTAACAAAACCTCAAGGCAAGAACTCAGACACAGTCCACTCCACACTAAACAGCTCCCGAAGGCTTTTACCTGTAAAGGTCCAGTTCGCAGGCAGAGGAAAGTAAACAAACTCAAGGTCAAAAAACTAACCAGGCAAGACAATCACAGGAGCGGGAAACACACAAGGGCAGGAAGTAGACATCTGAAACGAGAGAGAGTGGTGAGAGATACTGAAATACAGACATCCGGGTACTGTGGCGAACAGTAGTAAATTTAGTTCCCCGTTAGCTTAGCAATAGGGAAGAGAAGAGTACTCACTGCTACTGACTGCTAGTCTACCACAAACTACTGACAGGGAACTTATTTTACCAATGGAAGGGAACTAATTTCATCAGGGTTAATTTAACTGCTTATAGGTCACTCACTGAAAGGGAACTAATTCTACTGTTGACATTAATTGAGTTCACTAGTAACAGGGAACTACTGTCATTATTTACAGGGAAATCATTTCAAGCCTGAAAGGGAACTAATAGCATCGATAAGCTAAATGGAATTTAACCATCACTATTTTTATTATTCATATGTGTGTTTTAAATGATGTATTGTGATACTGACAGAGAATTAATTTCACCACTAACTGGGAACTTTTTTTAAAACTGATGGGGAACTGATTTAATTTTTTTTTTTTTTTCTGTTTATTGCATTCTGATTTTATTTATGAAGGAAAACTAATGTCACCATTGACATTAATGTTACTGACAGGGAATCAGTTTCAACATTGACAGGGAATTCATTTCACTGTTGTCAGGGAACTGATTTTACTACTGACTGAAAATGATGAACAGGGAACTAAATGTACTGATGCCGCTCTCAGAGCTGCCACCGTCACATTTTAGGGCAGTTAGAACAAATTCTACCTTGAAACGCTTCACAACCTCAGACTAGTTAAGGTGTATAAGTTTAATAATGTGTGTGGTTTTTATTTTCAGTGCTGAGTTGCCGTGCAGCTCCAGCTGTCGGTGTCCTCATGAGGCCTTTAACCCGGTCTGTGGTTCCGACGGGGTGGAGTTCAGGTCTCCCTGCCACGCCGGCTGCAGCACCGAGGAGAAGGACGCCAGCAACAAAGTGATAGTGAGAGTTATTTAATCATTTTACTTTAAAATCCTCGATACAAAAAACATTTATCACACATTCACACTAATGCGGCGCAGAAGCTTCAGGTTCACTTCTCCACTCTTTCATGCCATGAATTCAAAGAGACGTTCTGTGCAGTGACAGAGAACCGGCTGCCGGTTCCCTCGGCTCGGTGTTTTAGGTGGAGTGGTTGACGTCACACCTTGTGTTTTGTCTCATGGTCTCTCTCGCCGCCTGATGCATTCCAACTAGCTTCTCCACCTACATCTGTTTCTGTGGAAGAGGTCTTGAGTAAAGACACTGATCACTTTATTTTCATCAGAAACGATGACGAATTGTGATTTCATTTTCAAGGTTGGACTGCTCGTTGTTTTCCAGTGAAAATGAAAAGCTGTAACAGTCTGATTCTTTTAGAGCTGCACCCGTCAGTCGAGTGAAGAAAGATTAATGAGGAACTATTTTGATGTTCAATTAATCATTTAAGTCACGTTTCAAACCACCAAACACACGTCTCTCCACCAGTCTATTCTACTGACTGACAGACAAACAGCAGCTGCCACTGACGTTTGATTGGTTCATGTAATATTCCTCAAAATGTTTCTCAAGATATTACAACTTCTCTCTCCAAATATCATTTTATTAATATTTAATAATATTACAACTTTGTTCTCAAATTATTATGTCTTTTTTTTTACTAATATTACGACTTATTTTCTAGAAAAATTATGATTTTTTTTTATATTATCATCTTCTTATATATATATATGTATATATATATAGAAATTTTTTCTCTAAATATTACGTCTGTTTTCTCTAAAAATTAAGACTGAAACAAAATAATTAGGAGTTTTTTTTGTAATATTACAACTTTTTTTAGATTTCAGATGAATTTTTTTGTCGCCCTAAAACTCTTGGACTTGGACTGACTGGCCAGATGTGCAGAGAATGATAAAATATCCAGGCTTTCTGGTAAACTGAGAGGGGTTTTGTAGAGCAGCATTATTATACTGATGGAAATCCAAAAGAAGTGACTGATGACTCAGCTGGATAAAATCTCACCACGTTCAGTCCAGGAAACACTAAACACTCCCAGAGCTGAGCTGACGTAGACGTGGAGGGATGAAAGAAAGTGACTGAATAAAAATATCCACCTGGAGGGAAACTTTTATTTTCACATAGAAAATCAGAAAAGTACAGAGAACTTCTTTTATTGCAGGTTTGAAGCCGACGACTCATTAAGAAACAGGCTGCGAGTTACTGTCTGTTGTATGAATCAGGTCCTCATGAAATACTGACTGGTTCCTGCTGGAACTTAAATTCAGGAGCAAAGGGAGCAACGAGTGGATATTTTAGAGGAAAGGAAACACGTGCAGTACCTCAAAGCACCACCTGAGGGTGTTCAGACGTCAGCTGTGGGTTCAGTGGAGCACACACAGGTAACTGATGTCCACCTCACCTGAAGCGTCTGCTCTGTCCTCCCTGTTGGTGATTGTAGTAAATTCTCGAGTAATCATCATCAGTGTGCGGAGAGGCCAGTAAGGGGGCGGAGCCTCAGCCCGTATCCTGACACTGTTTGTCTCTGCAGAACTACACCGCGTGTCGGTGCGTCGGCGGTGTCGGCGGCGGTCCCGGCTTCGCCTCTCCTGGGACCTGCGGCAGCGGATGCGGCCACCTCCTCCGCCCCTTCGTGGTCCTCCTGGGTCTCACCAGCTTCGTTGCGTCCTTCTCCCAGACGCCGTCGTACATGATGATCCTCAGGTATGAAAACACCACGCTGAGTCTGACAAAGGGAATAAAGATCAGCTGGACTCTGTAGCGAGTATTTCCTGTTTGTGCTGCTTTACACTTGAAAAATTGAAATATTTAACTTCTTCCTTCTCTACATTTCTCTGACAGCTGTAGTTCCTTCTGTATTTCTATTCCTGATTCCTGAACTGATTACATTTTGTTGGTCAAAGGTCAAAGGTCAGTGTGACATCACAAAACACTTTTTAGCCGTTACTCAAGACTTCACGGCAATCAGAACAAAATGTCCCACAGATGTTTAATATTTGATCCGACTCTGGATAAACAGGAAGTGGATTAAGGTCATTAAAGCCACAGTGACTCATAACGACGAGGTGGAGCCTATTTTTAGATTTGTCTTATTGCAGCTGTAACATATTTAATATTAACCAGAATATTTTCAGGCTTTTTGTCGGGTAAAGTATAATAAAATATAATAAAATATAATCGTCATGGTGACACAGAGAACACACCGTTTTCAAACTACCAACCTCAGTGACCAGAGGAAGAACTGCAGCTACAGACTGTGACACTCCAGATCTTTGATTACAGCTCCTCTTCCTCCTCCTCCTCCTCCTCTTCCTCCTCCTCCTCCTCCTTCTCCTCCTCTCCTCCTCTTCCTCGCTCCTCTGCCGCCGTCCTCCTGCCTCCTCTCCTCTCCTCCTCTTCCTCCTCCTCCTCCCTCCTTCCCCCTCCTCCTCCTGCTCCTCCTCCTGCTCCTGCTCCTCCCCCTCCCCCTCCTGCTCCTCCTCCTCTTCCTCCTCTTCCTCCCCTTCCTCCTCCGTGGAAAGTGACCAGACTCCGTCAGTGAAGATCTTTGTTTTGAATTTGCTGCTGTTGCACAAAGTGAGCGTGAGCAGCTGTGAAACATTAACTCAGACTCCACAGGGAGGAGAACCGGCTCCAGGAGAACCGGCTCCAGGAGAACCAGCTCCAGGAGAACCGGCTCCAGGAGAACCGGCTCCAGGAGAACACTGAAGGAACTAATTAGAGATCGTATAAAAACCAAAACAGGACGGGTCTATACATTTTTTTTAGTTTTGCAGAGAGGGCAGGTTTTATTTTGCTTTGTATTTTTTTCCGTCATCAGATGCTGCCGACTGTTGATGAGAGTTTCATCTTATTTACTTTACATTCTGTTTCTTCTTTTATTCCTTACTACATTTTTCCCTCAGTAAAGCTTCGTCTTATCGTATCTCATCACCTGCATACACCTGTCTCTCTTCACCTCCCCTCACTGCTCCCACACCTCCTCTCCTCCTGCACAGAGACTCCAAGTGTTTCATGTTACTGTTATTACCCATCAGCCACCTGCATTCATGCTGCCCTGCTCTGTTTCAGCACGTCTGCGAACCACACACACACACACACACACACACACACTCATCACCTTGATCATGTGTGTCTCTGCTGCAGGACGGTGCCCACAGAGGACAAGTCTTTTGCAGTGGGAGTTCAGTACATGCTGTTCAGAGTCCTCGGTGAGTCACTCCTCCGTCACCTGCTCGCACACACACTGAGCAAGGCAGCGAGCAGGTGTGAGGTGACTGGCTGAGCTCCGGTCCGTGGGTCTGAGTCTCGCTGCTGTTTCAGTGCCAAGTTTAAGTTTTTATTGTGACTCATGTTTCGTGGTCGTTGGGGACATCTTTGTTTTTATCCAGGTCATTACCGTGACCGACATTATCTAAGTCTGGTGAGGCCGCTCCAATCAGCGTTCATCACCGTTATCAATCAATCAGACTTTATTTGTACAGCACTTTTCATACATACGATGTAACAGGAAGTGCTTTACAGAATACAACCAATGAAAAGAAAAGTAATAAAGTAAATCATAGTAGTGCAGATAAAATAATAATAAAAGGTTAAAAGATGTTTGGAAAAGAATAAAACCAAAAATTCTGTATTAAATAATCTGACACCAACGAAAAATGTAAGAAATCTAAAAGTGTTTTTATTCCAAATGTTCACATTAGTAGAATTTTCTAAATATAATAATAATATAATATAATATAAAGAGCAATAAAAACCTAAATATGTAAATTACACATACAACCTTTTTTTTTTGTTCCTTTCTTGACCTTTCACCCGTCTCTGTGCAGCGTTCATGCCCGGCCCGGTGCTGTACGGCAGCGTCATCGACACCACCTGCATCCTGTGGGGCAAGAAGTGCGGCAAGCAGACGTCCTGCCTCTACTACAACCTGGACCGCTTCAGACAGAGGTGAGACGGATTCACCTGCCACATCCATCAGGTGGACCATGTGATATTACATCGGCCCAAATATAAGAAGATAATCTCTAGAAATTAGGATTAAATCAGATTTTAGATTGTTTTATTGACTCGGTTTCTGAAGGCCGGTGTCGCACGTTCTGCTGCCACTCAGGAAATAAATTCACAAAAACAAGTTCACAGTCTCCTGATGGTTTTACTGCAAAAATTAACCAGAAAGAAAATATGTCAAACAGCCAAGAATCACAGCGGTGACACATGATGAGCTCAGAAAGACTGACGTGTGTTGTACCTGAGCAGGGACAGAAACATATCCAAACACGTCTCAGTGTTTCCCAGAAAACATCTAACTTATTGTGACTTCAGTTGACATTAATTTATCTGAACATCTGCTGAACATTTTTACTCCAGAGCTTAATGTGCTGTGAATAATGTGTTGTCTCATCATATTTCTTTCACCACTTTCAACAGACCAAACTTCACACAGGCCTTTATTAATGTCAGTTACACCTGTATTTTACAAATCAACACGTTAGCACCTGCGTTAGCAGCAGTAAGGAAGGACACAGGAGGAAATGTAGGAAAAGAAGATGCGTTTTAAATGGAAAACGTGGTAATGTGGACACGAGTAGTTCTGGTACCACCAAGGAGAACCTCAGTTTCATCAGTGTCGAGTTTGAGAAAGTTTGTGGACAACCAGGATTTAATGTCCAGTAGCCAATCAGAGAGGGAGGAGGGTGGAATTTGTCTTGGTAGACATGTAGAGCTGAGTGTCATCAGCGTAACAGAACACCGCATTTATTAAAAATGTGTCCCAGGGGAAGAAGGTAGATGATTAATAAAAGGAGACCTAAGACAGAGCCTTGGGGAACACCACTGATAAACTGAACCACTGATAAATGGCGTGAGTCCAGAGAGATATGATTTAAACCAGGGGGGCCAATGATGCCAATGGATGGAAACATTATTGTCAACATTGTGATGTATTTATGAAATTCAACGTATCATCGAACTTCGTTCAGCACATCAGGGGCAGAATGATAAGAGTTCTCTGGATAACAGGTCCATGACCACCTGTGTGTTTGTGTGTGCAGGTTTCTGGGTCTGCAGGTGGTCTTCGTGTGCGGGGGCCTGCTCTGCTTCCTGCTGACCGTCGTGGTGCTTCGCAGGAGGGCGGGGCGTCAGGAACCAGAGCCGGTCGGTAAAGGAGGCTACAAGCTGGTGAACGATCAGAAACCCACGGAGAAGAGTTCATGTAAAGAGAAAGAACTGAAGGGCATCAAGACCTGAAGGAGGCCAAGGAGAGGGCGCCAGAAAAGACATTTTCTAAGATGTGAGAAAGTAACGGACTCGCTGCGCTGCGAGCGAGCAGCGTGGAGTGTTCCTCAGTCGGCCGTTGTAATGAGGCTAAGAGGCTTTTTATACTGTATTTTTGTACATTCAAACACTCTACAGGCTTCACTAACAACTCCAGTGACATATTCACTGTTTTTATATGATGAGACCAAACAAACACCTCCAACTTTAAAGCTGTGGAATCAGCTGCTGATGTTTAATAAGCTGCAGTTCCTCTAACGGCCACTGGATGCTGCTCAAACAAACCTGACTGTTGAAGTGAACGGGAAAACTCCCGACTTCCTCCACAGACAGTCAGGACACTGTGATGTGACTTCAGTTATTCAGCTTATTGTTAGCAGCCATGCTAGCAGCCACATTAGCAACCGTATTAGCAGCCATGTTAACAGCTTGTTAGCAGCCACATTAGCAGCCATGCTAACATGTCTGTTTTAAAGCTGCGGCGACATCCCAGACACTATTTCTATGATTCTCTAAGAACAGAGTGAATGTGTCTGTCTGACCTTTAATGTGACACTTTCTCTGCAGTGATGAGACTTTTTATTATTGAATTTTGTAACATGAAAACTTTTCTGTGAAAATCACAATCATATATTTTTAAACCAAGAAAATGTATAAAGACATTTTACAGAGATTTCTTAAAATGATTTTTATATGTGGTTGTTTATATAAGGGTGTTTTTTTCTTTTGTCAATGCGTGATTGCATTGACTATTTACAAGTATTCAGTGTATGAAGTGGAGTGTATATATGTCAAGGATATATGCTGAGAGGAGAACAATAACATTAGCATTGTGTTCTGTCTGGGTCTGAGAAGCCTCTGTGGTTCTGGTTCTGTCATATTATGAGCTGGTTCATGTCTTTGACAAATGCTTCTAATCTAAAACTGTGAGAAAGAAATTTAAAGCCAGTTTTAATAAAACTGAACATTATTGATTAAGTTTGTTTTTGGTTTAGTTCAGTTCCTGCTGCTTCGACATGACGACAGTCTGAAACTGTGATTCGTTCTTTTGTCGGGACTTTACTTTGAAATATCAGCAACACTTTATTTTACAGCTCCTGGATTCTACAGAAAATTTCTTCATAATTTCTTCACAAATTCCTAAAGATTAGCTGTAAATTACCAGAATATTTCTATGAAAGTCTTTGGTATTGAATATAATGGAAATAAAAGTGTTAAATCTGTTTGTAAGAATATCTGCTGAATCAGTTTGAAACTAAAGAATTTCCTCTGCAGCTGAAAACTCCGGGTCATCGTGCAGGTCGACCGTCAGGTAAATGAATTTACTGATCAATAAGCAGATCAATAATGAACACCAGCTCAGTGACGTCTGTGTTTTATATAACTTTCTCCACTTCCTGTCTGACTGGGACCAAACTGCCTCCATATATTTAATGAAAGGTAGAGATCGCAGTTTTATAGCTGCTGGTACTTTCACTGTGACACTGGTGCGTTTTAAATCAGAAAAGGTCTCATCTCTGACGGATAACGTTAGACTGAAGACTTCACACACAGACGAGTCCAGACAGCAGCTCCACCACGTCACTGCTGCAGGTTCAGACGTGAGGAGCTGCTCCACTTCAGCTCTGCAGTGATCTGAGGTTTTACTCAAATCTTTCAGCATCATTTAATTTAAACACCAACATGTTTTAACAGCACTACAGTGTAGATGTGAGCAGATGTAAGGACAGTTTACATGATGTTTAAATCTCCACATTTTCTTCTGTATTTTATCTGAAGTGTTGATCCATCAGAAGATATAAAAACCATCTCAGTGTAGTTTCACATCTCCTCTCTCAGGCTTCTCTCTGCAGCTCTAGTAACAACAGGTCAGTCAGCCAATCAGAAGAGAGGAGGCTCTGAGCCTCCAACAATTTAAGGATGAAACTTGAGGGTGTTTTGTTCAACTTCTTTTATTTTAAGGAAACTTTCACTCAGATTTTAAGGAAAATCTTAACTTAAGGTGTTTTGTACAGCTCAGTTTCTGAACACAGGCTGTGTGTCTTCACAGCATTAATATAGAACCTAGACCTGCTTTATATAAAACACATGGACAGAGACCTTTACACTGGAGGAGCTCTTTATATTATTCATCAATATCAGTTTGAGTTTTGTTTGATGTTCTTCATCCACCATCAGCAGGACGTCTCGCTGCAGAGTTTAGTTTCATACATAAATCATTGCAGAAAAACAAACCACTATAGTATCTGATGATGGACGTAGAGTCTGTATCGATGTGTTTTCACAAACTGATGGAAGACGTCGTCGTCTTGTGACAGGAAGTCTGAGTCTGAAGGTCTGTTTCATCATGACGACCGGAGACGCTGAGGAAGAGGAAGTGAAGGCGTCTGCTTTTTTTACTGATCAGCTGATCAGTGTGTGTGTGTGTGTGTGTAAATGTTCACACTGTACAGATTAACTGAGCGATACAGTTTACAGATGTTCCCTGAATGCCTCACATGCAGCTCAATGGTTAAACACTAGCTACAGCTCAGATCACCAGGGGCCCGCAGCAGCAGTGCACTGTATAGAGTCTTTATGGGAGGTTTAAGGGGGTTTATGACTGTCACTGCAAAATGTGCCGATCGGGGGGCCCTTTTCCCCCTGGGGGCCCCACACATTCGCCTGTTTTGCCTCTGCTGACTGTGCACCTCTGACCACAACATGTGAAATACTGATCCAGCGACAGCAAAACAGCTCACTGCAGTTTGTAAAAGGTGGATTCTAGTCAGAGCATGCTAACACATGCTAATTAGCACAGCTGGCTGCTAGCATGGCTAAAGAATCCCAAAAACATTTTTTTAAAAAAAAAGGAACTTTATATTTATAATTTATAGTAAGGATGATAATAAACTTTATTTGTTTAGCACTTTAAAAAAAAAAAACAAGTTCACAAAGTTGTTCAGAAACACTGATGTGATCATGATACAGAGATAAAACGTCATTATTTCAACTTAAACACAGAGAAAGGTTGTACATCTGATTAATGTTGAGATTTTATTCTGAAAAGCTGAGGAGGTTTTTCCTGAGCGTTTGTCGCCCTCTGGTGGAGATTTAAATTAAGGTGCATTCAGAATTTAAAGGCTTTAATGTATATAATATACATCTTTTTTCTTTGTTTTATTATTTATATTTATCATTTTAAACATTTCTTTATCAGTTGTCTTCAGCTTGTTTCTTCCACAGAAGGTTCTGGTTTCAGTCTGACGTTCTGGTTCCACTGTGATGAAGTGAGTGTTTCCATCACACAGAAGCTGCTTATTTAATCCAGACAGTAAGAGCAAGAGGACACACACACACACACGCACGCACGCACGCACGCGCACGCACGCACGCACGCACGCACGCACGCACACACACACACACACACACACACACACACACACACAGACTGGGACTCACTGACTTCTGGGAAGTTGTTCAGAAACCCCAGGAATCTGCCTGTGTGGAAAATCAAGACCACATGTGTTCAACACACACACACACACACACACACACACACACACACACACACACAGCTGCTTTTCCTATTAGCTAATCGATTAGCATAGTCATTTAGCCTCTCTGTGACACTGTGGACCGTCAGTGCTGGTTAGCTCTCCAACCAATCAGAGAGCTTCCATTAATAAATGTATTTATTCATAAATCCATTTTTAAATCTTATTATTTATTGATGGATTAACTGTTCATTTATAAAGAGAATCCAGTTATTTATTTCAAAAATACCTTTCAAATAGTTTTTCAAATCCTCTGATTTATTCACAAATTAATAAATGTTTTTATAAACTGTTTATTTAATGAGAGTTTTATGATGTTTTTTGTGTGTGTGTGTGTGTGTGTGTGTGTTTGTGTGTGTGTGTGTGTGTGTGATAATGTAGTAATAACTCCTGAGCACTCATGGTGAGGATGGTTCTGCTGTGACTGCATTGGACATCTGTCTTTTGTTCAGATATTTCCATATTTTCTACAGAATTCAGTTTTATGAGAGTGTGTTGTCGACTCTCGGTCACAAAACAGAAGAGAATCACTCTTGGAGAATCTCTCTGGCATCAGTGTAAACTGGGAAAACAGCCACTGCTCCACCTCATTCCTGCAGGAGGAGGTTTGTGGAACGTGATCACATGACGTCTCACATGTGGAGAGATCATCAGAAGGTGAACAGAGCAGCTGCTCCAGTGTCACACCGACTTCAGTAAAGTTAGAGCTTCACATCTAGATAATCTGAATGAACCAAAGTCGGAGGTTTAATTGTGTTTATTCTCTTCAGGGTTCGAGCTGATGATCAAGCTGCAGCTCCCCCTGCTGGAGATAACACGCATCTTCTCTCTGCTGCTCTCCGTCAACAAAGCTTGTTCTCCTGAGATAACGAGATAATTACCCCATCATCTGGAGATAACAGCTCGTTATATCATTACATTTACTTTGTTAATTACAGATCAGATGCAGATGGAAACTTGAAATGCTGTAAAGTGAAAGTGTCAGGGCGACACATTGATCAATGCATCGGAGAAGTCTCAGTGTCTTTTCATACAAGATCATTTTCATTTCAGTCCTCGTCAGCTAACGAGTTACTAAGGGCTGTTGCTAAGGTGAATAAGTGAATGAGGTTCAGTCAGAATCGTTTTCTCCTGATAATATCTCGTTATCTCAGGATAACGACGTCTGTTATCTTGACATAGCTGAAGAGAAAACACAATGAAAAACTACAGAAACGTGACGTCTGTATGAGGATTGATCTTCTGGAGAGCAGGAACATCCTCAGATGATCTAATGGTTCGTAGCTGACGACTGATTCTGAACCTTCACATCTGGCAGGAAGAAAACAACATGTCTGAGACACACCTGGTTTCATTGTCGTGTTTATTTCTTTGAACACAAATGACAATATTTGATTTCTTTAAAAAGACAGTCCTTTGGTGAGTCAGAGTATCACCCGTGTGTTTGAGTTTCCCGTCAGATTAACATGATCACGCCGACGTGTTTCAACATGAAAAGTAACAAATCATGTAAAATCAAATCAAATATCCTCGCAGACGTCTCCCCCACAAACGCAAAGCAAATACCTGATGTCCCTCCCAGGACCTGCTAACAGTGTGTGTGTGTGTGTGTGTGTGTGTGTGTGTGTGTGTGTGTGTGTGTGTGTTATATCCTCAGGTCCTTGGGGTTGACCACCCTGCCGATGAAGAGCAGCGCCCCTGACGCTTCGTCCCGGATCAGGTAGAGGAAGGGGCGGTCCACTGTGTATGACAGGTGACTGGCTGCCGAGGTGGCGCTGGGGTACTGGTTCCCCTCGGGCGCCGTCTCCATGACAACTTTGTGATTGAGGCTGACGAGCTTGGCGGCCTGAGCTGAGATCTTCTCCAGGTCCGGGTTGTCTAGCCATTCAGAGAGACCTGCAGGGAGGTGGGGAGGGAGGGAGGGAGGGAGGGAGGGAGAGCAGGATACAGATGTAGATATGTCAATAAAAGAAAATACTGATGACTTTGCAGGTGCCAAATAACGTTACGTGATGAGACACGTGTCACACTGTAATAAAAAGGTAAACAAATGTTGCATCACATTGAATCTATTGCCTCCTGGGCGCCTCCCAGTGGAGAGCTTCGGGGCTCATACAACTGAGAGGAGACCCAGAACCCGATGGACGGATTACATATCTCATCTGGCCTGGAAACGCCTCAGGATCCCCCTGGAGGAACTGGAAAAAGTTGCTGGGGAGAGGGTCGTTTAGACTACCTTGCCACCTGGACTGGACTACCGGATGAAGAAGTTGAAAATGGACGGACAGAAATCAATTGAAAGTTTCGCATTAAGGATATTTTATCACAGATGTGAACCTAAGATCAAGAATTAACTTCACCTCCATGTTCAAACATATAGAGGTGATCCCATTTGCAGATGATAGCACGCTTTATTTAAGTGTCTTTTCTGAGTCTTTCCAGTTCAGCAGCTTGTTGTTCCCACCTCTCCTGTGTTTCCAGGACACTGGTCTGGACACAAACATCACTCTGCCTCAGTGTTTTGGTTCTGGTCGACTCTGGCCATTTTAGAAAAGTTCAACTCTATAAAATAAAAACTCAAAAAGTTGTTTTCTACTCCAATTCCACTGAACAAAACAACTTCGAAAGCCGATCATCTCCATCGGTTTCTTTACAAGCTGCCAGGTCTTGAACAGGAAAAGCGATGCATGGAAACACATCACTTCAGACATCAACTACTTGTGCACCAGTGTAGAAGCGACTCAAGGAAAGTACCTGTCCAATCAGAGACGAGTATGAGTTGTAGCTTCAGGCTCATGAGAGACAAGAGTGAATCTTTTACTTTGAGTCAACAGGAGTGATTCAGCTTCGACCGCCTGCAGGTGTGAATTCTACCTCAAGGCTTAATTGGTATTTGAACAAATTATATCTCTATCTGTTCAGTGTTGGTGCTTATATTTGCATGAATATAAAGGTCATTGTTTGTCAGACCTGGATTTGGTTCTGGTTGAGGACTCACCCAGGTCGCTGAGCAGCGGCAGCAGGTCTGAGGAGTAGCTGAGCCTCAGGGTGGGCAGAGAGAGGGACACCTGGGTAGGGAGGAGCGTCATGGAGAGGTCCTGGACGAACTCAGCAGTCAGACTCTCCTCCAGCAGGGTCATGTTGGCGGTCACTTCATCCGGCAGGAAGATGAACATGCTGATGTCGTCCTGCATCTGGATCTGAGCGATCTGGTGGAGGAAACCGTTGTTCAGGAGAGACCTCAGAAAAACGTTCTCCATCAAATCAATACTTGTAGTTTACCTGTGGAAAACACTCACCGTGCAGCTCAAATCCGAGTCGGCTCCCATCTTCACAGGGTAGTTATCCTGTTTCATCATGGAAACACGCACAGGTACCCCGCCGTCCACCTGGAAGTTCTCCATTACTCCATTCTGACCGAACCGAGTCACCCACTTCCCTGTTCACAAACAGAAGACTCAGTCATCCCTGACATCCATGCATCCTCAACTCTATACTCACCTTAGTCCAGTTTTAATCCAAGAAGCAACTTCAACACTGTCCACCAGCAGGAGCCAGAGTTTGACTCACCTTTAAAGTAAGCGGCGCTCACGGCGTTCACTCCAGCGTTTCGGGAGAGGGCTTTGGTCAGGAGGCGCTGCACCTTCCCGCCCGTCTCCTGAGTCACCCAGTCGTTGATTTCTTTCACATCTTTGGTTCCTCCCTGCAGGGCCTTGGGACGAATGCCATACTGCTGCTCCACGAGCCCGAAGAAGTCCTGCTTCAGACGAAGTCCTGAAAACAGCCGCACAAAAAGATAGTTTAATGAGTAAGATTCAGGTTTTGGCAAATTAGTAGTAAATAAAAAAGTAATAGCATTATCGCATCTTGTTCCTCTTTGTATGACACCGGACTTTTCAGCCGACCTTCGAGCGTGCCTGGAACAGGTGGAAATACTTTAACATTTCGATGTAGCTGGATGACACATCAAACGAACTGCTTAGTATCACACAGTGAGCGGCCTGAGCCCTCGAGTTTTTCTGAGCTGGAGCAGCTCTCACCCACAGAATAATTATATCTGGAGTTCAGCTGATCAAAACATTAATGAAAATAATGAAAACAAAAACTCTGACTCTCAACAGTGTCACTTTATGTTTGACCTTTTTAAATTGTCCATCATTTTGTCATTAGCCACAGAAAATAACTTGAAATATTCCACGATGTCTTCAACGCCTTTATTGCAGATGCTGACTGCGAGATACATTCAGTTTCCTCTTATATCCAACATTATTTATATGTCTGTTTTTTTTTCACTAGGAGAAAGCAATGGAAGTCAGCCATGTTTTTAGTTGGAAAAAAGTCTTCACTATAATTGAGAGACATAATTACATGTGATTTTTCCCATGGCCCAACCCACATGAACTCACGTCGTGCCAGGTAGATGCGTGCGGCGGTGCTCAGGCCTTTTCCAGGCGTCCTGACTGAAGCCAGCAGGTTTTTCAGGGTGGTGTGGAGCTGAGGATCCTGCAGGGTGTGGTACCTTAGAGCCCTGAACAGCTGCTGTTCAGCACGCTCAGACCCTCCTGTGGGAGAGGAGTGATCATATTACATAAACTGAAAATTTCTGGCAAAATTCCCGTTACATATTTTCATGTGCATGGTGATTTTTTCTTTCTTCCAAGTCAAAATCTGTTTTCTGGCTGAGGCAAACTGAGGAACCAGGTCTAATATGTAAATACATTTTGTAGTTTTTCACTTAGAAGTCACAGTGGAAGTGGAAAAGAAGTGGAAAAACACAAACCTCTGACATTAAAATCCGTTCTAAACACCTTCTGCAAGGACCCAACCCTTGAGAAAGACCCAGTCTGAATCTTTAGTCAGTAATCATGAAAAACGGGGTTAAACTTAGAGTCTGTGTATAATTTTCTTCTGCTGTCATTCTGACACACACCACATGTGAAACAACTAACAATGTGACGCCACTGACCACCTGATACCTGTGGGGTTCTTTTGCGGAGCAGGAAACAAATCTGGAATAAATTTCGACCGGTTTGGCCGAGGGGCCCGTACACACCGTGGCGGCTAAAGCCAAAAGCACCATTTGGGTTTTAGTTTGTCGTGTGTTTGTGTCTTCACCCATGGACAGCTGAGTCAGCGCCGCAGACACACTGATGGGGGCCAGGAAGATGTTGGTCGCAGCCTCGCGGCTCGCCAGAGCACGGAACAGGTTGTAGCCGAAGTCCGAGGTGGCGGCGGCCATCTTAGCCGTCGGTGTGGTGAAGAGCTCCACATGTTCCTCCTCGCCACCGGTTTCCTCGCCTCCGGTGTCCGACTGCAACCGATCAACAGAGACAACAGTCAGCAGACCCGCTAAACGTGTTAGCACAGCTACAGAGATCCAGCTGTTTTTACTGAATCCGGTATCAAGTGATTCTGTGCTGGAGTCCTGTGCGTCAGGAAAACCAGTGAGACCAGTCAAATACTGCTGCTGGTTTATAAAGCCCTGCAGGGTTTAGGTCCAAAATACATTTCTGATTTGCTGCTACATCCTGAACCACCCAGACCTGTCAGGTGGTCTGGTTCTGCTTTGTTTACTATTCCCAGAGTCAAAGTAAAACCTGGAGAAGCAGCTTTCAGTTTTTATTCTCCAGGGATCTGAACAAACATCCAGAAAACCTTTTCTACAACTCAGTATGTTTAGTTGCTGCTTTTCATGAAGTGAAGTTTGTGACTTTTAATTCATTTCATTCTCTGCACTGTAGCTTTTATTCTCCAGTTTAATCTGTTTTATTCTTCTGTTTGTGTGTGTTGTAAATCTTGTCATAACACTTTTATGTCTGATGATGTTTTTATCATATTCTCTTCAATAACTTGATCATATTCTCCTTCTTGTTTAGGACACTTTGTAACATCTGTCCAGGGACGACAGATGAAAATAGCATTCTGGGTAATAGTGTTTATGAAACTGTCCCTGTTAAATCAAATACTAGAAAAAAAAATACTGGCCTCTGATTGGCTGACTGGATGCCTCTGAGTGGCTGTGTGGACACATCAAACAAAGTCCAGGTCAACAGTTCAAACACTGTTCCAGATCAATGTGTATTGACCTGCAGGTAACCATAGCAACAGCACAGATGCTTCAGGCGAAGTTAACTAACTGTTGACACGCAGCAAAGGTGAACCAGCAGTGAGCAGCTGTGTTGTTACCGAGCCTTTAAATAAATCTTCACATCTGTGAAGATTTACGTCTTCAGTAGGAAACACTGGCTCTCTCTGTGGATCAGTCACAACATGTGGAGACAGGTGACGTGGATACCTGAGCCTGACAGACGCTCAGCACGACTCCAAACACCAGCAGGACAGTGGTTAGCTTCATCCTGAAAGACAAACACAGTGAGGAGGATGAGAGAATCACAACCTCAGCAGCAGCTTCACTCACTGTCACAGAAACACAAAGTTTCCTTTGTTCTTCTGAACACATCTGGACCTGGTTCCCAGACCACACACACACACACACACACCACATGCCTGATGGGAAACCCAGACTGTGTCGTCCAGAAACCTCAGAGCTTCAGTTTCTTTCCAAAGTGTCTCGATTATTTCACGTCATTGAAAAGAGAAAGTTCAGAGGATGAAGATTAATGACGACTTCACTCTGATTCTGCTTCCTCCTCTTCCTCATCATCATCATCATCATCATCATCATCATCATCATCATGTGTCACTCACTGTGTGGAAATATGAAGAAATACACACAAAGGTGCAGGTGACACACGTTAGATGAAGAAATACACACAAGTGAAATGAGACAAAAGCCACAGTAAAATCAACGTGTAACCACGGTAACGGTAAAGTGATGACTGTGAAATGTGGACTCCTCGTCTGTCTCTTCATCTGTGAGGTTTTAAAGAGTGAACAGGACTGATGGAGACCTGCAGAGTCCTGCAGATGAGCAGCTCACATGTGTCCTGCAGGAACTTGTCTACCAGGAATGTTTCTCATTGGCTGCTCTCAGATCACATCAGGGATCAAAAGTGGAGGTCACGACCCTGAGATTATTCCACAGCACTGCAGACTGTTGATCTTGGCTCCAAACTCTCTACAGCCTCTAATGACCTCAGAGGAAACTGAGTTAAAAAGTCAAACACACTTCACCTGTTCACCAGGTTGATTTCACACCAATGGAATAATGTGGTGGTTATTAATGTGACGGAGCTCTGAGCTGCTGTGAAACCTCTTATATAAAGCTCAGTGGAAAAGCTCCAGCTGGGACCGAGCTTCTCGGCGCAGAGACGCAGACTGAGCTGAACTGGACTGAAGCTGGTTCACAGCCTGGAACCAGAACCGGGATCAGTCCGAACACAACGTGTTTATTACAGTAGAAACAGACAGAGTCCGTGTCTCAGGAGCTGTGAGGGTTTTAATGGCGACACATCAACCTGATGAGACAAAGAGCTGCAGCACTGAACTAACTGTAGCTGCGTTCATTCAGTTACTGGCACAAAACACAAGAAGCAAAAGTTAAAAGTTAGTGAGGAAGTCACTCACCTCTCCTCTGCTCGCGACGGTCCACGTCTCTCTGTGTCTCTGTCTCTCTGTGTCTCTGTCTCTCTGCAGATGAGACGAGACTTCGCCCGGCCGACGCCTCCTGGCTCTGCGCCCACAGCGGCGCGCTTCCAGCTGCTGCCAGCAGAGCGTCGGGAGCGCGCAAGTGAGACAGAAGCTGCTGAATATAGTCTGAATACAGTCAGAAGATCTGATCTGATCTGATCTGATCTGATCTGATCTGATCTTATCTGATCTCGTCTGATCTGATCTTGAGGTTTAATTGAACCAGAACTTCTACCGATTCTTCTCCCAGGTTTTGGACCAGGCAGAGCATCACGTGCTCACATGCCCCTCATCTGATAATTTTTAATCCCATGTGTCAATATTTAGGTTGATGTGAGCGGATTAAACATTAAACCTGAGACTCAGGTCAGGGAGATCGTTTCATTATTTTTCCTCTGCAGCGTTTTAAACATTTAAAAGAAACTGGTCCTGATGGTGGAGCCCTACAGGGGTCCCTGGGACCCCCTGGACCTCCTATATAACTCTGATTTATCAGGTTCCAGGTGCATTTCCCTGGTAGCTGTCCTTAATGTGGAACCACCTAAGAAATCCTGAAGACATGTCAAGATCCTCTAAAGACACATTGTAATTCTGGAGTACCCTGGTGGTCTCCAGGAACCCCAAATGTCCCCTGGAACCTCCTAAAAGATCCTTAATTGGTTTTGCCTCAGAACCCCACAGAGATCCCTAGAAACCCCCAAAGAAACCCCTACAACACTGGAACCACAGCAGGGAACCCAGGAGCTCTGTGTGGGTCTAATGGAACCTCTGTTCGACCTGTGGAGTCTGTACAGTGTCATCTGAGACTTCCTAAGGTCTACTGAGACCACCCATGGAAACCCGTTAGAACTGCTTATCCCACATATTAGGATGCCAACCTCCCGCTGGTAGCCTCCTAAGGACCTCTGGAGGTCCCTGAGGGACCCATGGATCTACTGTATGGACAACTTGAGCCCCCACAAGGACCTCTTCACAGAAATAAAGAATTTGTGAAATTATCCAACTTGTTAACCCTGATCTTTGCCTGTCAGGCAGCACTCACCTCCTTGACTGTGTGCTGGCTCTAAACAAGCTCCAACCAGTCAAAGGGTTGAGGTTTTAGGTAATAAGAATTAGATTAAGACAGTATTTTGAGACGTCCTAGCAGAAGAGGTAAGGTTTGTACACAGCCTGAGCAGGTAAAACTCAGGGCAAAGGAGCCTAAAGTAGCAGAACAATCATGATGGCTTTGTTTTAGGGTTGTCCGTCCATTTGTACGTCCGTCTCATTCTCATGGACACGATATCTCAGTAACACCTTGACTGAACCTTTGACTGGTGTATGTTAGTCTGGAAATAGGTCTCATATGAACAGAGGAACAGTTTAGCGGTATCTAAGGATACAAAACAAAGGGGTTTAATTTCTGAGAAGAGCTGGATTTTCTTCTCCAAGTGAATCCACATGAGAGCCTGAAGTCCTCCAAACAAATCCAAAGTAATTACTGTAACTCTCTTTCCCGCAATACAAACACACTCTTGTGTCAACACTTTATTTTCCCTGGCTGAATATGAAATTAAAATCATCACATTGTTGATAAAACATCTTCCAAGAAAAAAAAAGACATCATCATCACATCATAGCACACAACTTGTTGGGAGGAATACTGCTTTTGTTTATGGCACAGTCTTATGTTTTCTCAGTATATGTACAGTGTAGTTCTTGCATCAGCATAAAGCCTGAAATTCATTGACAGGCCTCATATATCCTTTATACACACTCACTGAACACTGTATATTAATACTTTTATCACATCAGAAAGTTGATAGGTTCATAAAACATCACCAATCTGGTAAACCCGAGGTTTTAGTTTTTCAAATTGTTGAGTCTTTCATATAAAACTGAATACTGATCACTATAATTGCAGTGCATTTGTATTTTCCCATGTTTAAACTACAATGCCTTCTGAGCAACACAAGACCAAGGGGTTCGTCCTCTGTCCTACGACTGAATTTACTTTCCAGGAAACGTTTGACCATTTGGGAAATTTGCTTATTCACTTTCTCGCAGAGATTAGATGAGACTAAACAAATGAGATATAACGAGTTAATTAGTGAGCTTTGTTACCTTTGGATAGAGCCAGGCTAGCTGTCTCTGCCTCTGTTTCCAGTCTTTATGCTAAGCTAAGCTAATCAGTTGCTGGCTTTAGCTTCGTATTTCACGCACAGACATGAGAGTGGGATCAATCTGAACAAGAAGGAGAACAAACGTTATTTCCCAAAATGTCAAACTATTCCCTTAACGAATAAGATTTCACTCTTCAGGCAGGGACAGAGTCATCTGGTTTAGAGCAGGATCTGTCTTCTGTCTTCTTCTGCTCGTTGCCGCCCTCCAGTTCATTTAGACTGTGTGGCTGCTCTCTCTCACCAAAGGGGGCGCTGCACGACGCCATGCTGCTGCCTTCTGCTGACTCTGTCTTGCTGCTTTGTTTGCTGTTTATGTCTCTTTCCCTGTCACTGTCTGTCGTAGGTTGGTCGCTCATGGTGCTGTTGCCAAGGGGACCATCGTTGAGCATGGGGTCGTTGTCAGGGGCGGGGTTTGTGACGATGCCCATGAAGAGAGGGGCCAAGGAGGCGTCATCGACAAGGGCAAAGATGAAGGGGGAGGTGACTGAGAAGAGGGAGACGGAGCGCATGGAGGTCACAACCGTGGTGGCGGACGCCTCCACGCCTTCCTCACTGAGCTCTACGGTGCTGGCGTGGCGGACGCCCGTCACCCTCAGAGGCTGGTCAGAAATCCCAGAGAGGTCAGGACCCGAAAACAGAGAGCCGAGGCCTGATGGAGAGACCCAGAGAGATGCGAGAGTTAGACTGAAGTGCCAGATACATTCCCCTGATCGGCACATTCATGGTAATCTAAGGTCAAATCATATGATACTACATCGTGTATGATGGCACTAGGCTGCTTGAAAGTGAGATAATCACCACCACGGCGTCCATGTCATTTCTTCCAGACATCCATTCTGACTCAAAGAAGATAATATTCTCACCCATGCTGGTCAGCGCCTCCTGGAGCTCCTGGCGGTACTGCAGCTTCACCTTCGGTAAGTTGACTTGCATTGTTTTCTCTTGAGGTAGACGTCTATAGAGGTCGGAAATGTTGAGTTTGGGAAGCACTGACGACACGTTTTCTCTGCCTGGCAAGGGCAGGACAATTAAGAAACTGGTGTTTCCCTTGAACGGAAAACTGGCAACCTGGACAAGAGAGAAAGACTTTCTCTTATTTTGTTTTGATCTTTCATATGGACAAATTCTCAACACATTGACAATAGGAACACATAGTGGTTAAAAGGTGCAGGAGAAAAGGAAGAAATTAAATGAAAATACAATAAAGAAATTATGGTATGAGTCATAAAGTAGACACATTACTTATTTAAACCATGGCCACTGAAAACACTTGTTTATGATTGACTGTATGGTGAAATCTAGTTAACAGGGGCAGCAGGCTAAGTAAGGTAAGTTAGCTCTCAAGATGGGATCTGAAGTTGGGGTGAGGAAAACTCTCAGAGCCCCAGGTCTCTTCCCAGTTAGACGTGACCAGAAAACCTGATCCTGATCTGATGTCAACAGAATCCCAAAATCTCCTCTAGGGGAGAGACCAGCTACCCTGCAAAGGAAACTCATTTTGGCTGCTTGTACCTTTCTTACAATGTCCAAAGCTCACAACTGCAACTGGGGGTCTGAACATTGGAAGGCCAACTGACAATTGCGATATAGCTTCTGTTTTTGTCTGTGTTAAGTGACAATGGTTTAAGATCAAAAATGTCCAAAAAGATTAAATCCAGGATGCTTATGAACTCATTTTCAAGTGAAATTGATTTGTAGGGGAGATTAGTGTTTGAAAGCCTTGATGGTGGTCATCGCTCCGCTTGTGAAAACAGACAGTATCTGAACCATCTCTGATGTGTCCAGGAATGCCGGTGTTACCTGTGCCTCCAGCTCTGGATCATCCAGCAGGCGTAAAGGGTAATGGACAGACTTCATCATGTCCACCGACACTGAGTTCTGGCTGTCCAGGTAGAACGCTCCCTTTGAGGTCACTTGGGGGTCAAATCGAGTCTTCCATTCACCTGACAAACACAGAGAGGAGCAAGAGGGAATCATTAGGAAGTTGAAGGAGGAATTTGTTTTGAACAACCTGAATTCATGAGCGAACTTCCACTGAGTTTGCATTTGAAGAGGCCAAGTAGCACTTCATTGAAGGAGCTGCACTCGTCTGGAGAGTCTCTGGTTTGGTCATATGAAAGTGGCATGATGATGTTGACTTTCTGGCTTGGACCATGGTCTCCAATGCGCAATGAAAGCATTTGTAGCAACTGTGAAGATTGTTCCCCAGCATGAAACCAAGGTTCTTCCCCCAGTAATGATACTGCTCAGCCCAGTTGGTGGACAACAAGCTCCTCACATGGAGGACTTCAACAGTCAGCATACACTTACTGCAATGGGGATTGTTTCATTATGAAATCTGAACCAATATACACAGATGTTTTGGGGTCGAAGGATTCACCTTTGAAGTACACAGCGTTCATGAGCATAAGCACCACATCATGTGGAATACTTTCCAGGAAGTTGGGGATGTGACCATTGGTGACATTCTCGACCCATTGGTTGACTTCTTCCACAGAGACCAGAGGGACGGGCTGTGATCGGTACCTGAAAAAAAATCACACCTTTTTACTTCCATAACATTCATGGCACATATAAACATCAGACAACAAAAAAGAGTCTATCAGTTGGTATAAACGAAGTAAAAACTTGCTACTTACTACCTGTACTGTCTTTTCAGACCATGCCATTCCCCACATGACCAGCAGCCGTCACTGCAGAGCTTTCCCACCCAAGCCACCACAGCTGTTGTCCATTTAGCAATCATCTCCCCAGTATTTACAGCTCAGCTCTTCCTCACTCACTAGTTTGTCATTGCTTACCAACTGTGGTGAACCAACCTTTAATCTTATCTGCCTGTCTTAGCTTGTTTGACCAGCTGCCCGCCTTTAGCCTTTTGAACACATGTTTACCATTTTGGTTCTGATCTGTAGTTCCCAACCCTTGCTTGAAATGAATAAAGACAGTTTTGACCAAACTCTGTGATAAACCTTTGACATTGTCATTCATTGGGACATCCAAACTCTACATGTCTACTTCAACATCTACCTCTGCATTCAGTGTTTATGACATGATTGTAGTTGATACCTGGCCAGAGAATCCTCAACAAAAGACAACTTCACATCAAATCCTGAAGAGATATAAGAAAAGAGAGAAAACAGAAAAGGTGGGTAAGATGAGTTTTACACAAAACATCTTATAAACCGTCTCAAGTTCAACACTCGTCAGCACACACCTGGTCTCAGGTACATGCGTGTTGCCACATCCAACGACGTCTTGCTGAAATGAGGTACAAGGCTTCCTAGTATATGATGGTAACACGGCACACCGTGGGCATGAAGGCTCTTCAGCAGCAGCTTCTCCGTCTCATTGCGAGCGCCTAAGAAAAAAATTCCACCTGAGCAAATTGGTTGTGAAGAATGTACAGGAATACACATGGAACAAACACCAACATGAACAGCTCCACATGACTTTACATGTGCAAAGATTTCTTGATGTAGAGCTTCTTTTCCAATTAGGTAATATGACACTAAAGATCTGTAGCCATGCTTGAGCTAGCTTACAATGCTGCAATGTTGACTTGTTGGTAGTCATAGATGAAAGGTAAGGTGACCGACTACATGCTGTGTCTCAATTTGCGTATTTTTACATTCATTGCACTTTAAGTATAATCAGTCAAGCAATTAATACGGAAACACAGGACTCTTCTCAGCCTCAACAGTCGCCATCTTGTCAATGTAATGAAAGAGGAGGGACCCCCACCATATTTTCAAACTTGTGAAAATGGTGGCCAAGGAAGGAGGACGTGTACTTGGCAGTGATGCCGATGTCATTTCAATGTTGTGCGAATCAGGAGGCAAACACAGGAAAGTAAAACATTTTTAACCTTTTTTTTAAATCACGTACAGAAGGCATCCGGCAGATATCTTAGCGGGCAACAAGCACGGCCATGTGTTGCTATTGTTATTTTCGGTAAGTAATGCCATGTTTGATTTGAGACAACACTAATCTGTCAAGATATTTTGACTAGCTTCTAACTAGCAGTACAAGTCAACAACTCGTATTTAATATGTTTTTTGCCACACTACCCGTGGTTGGTTGCTCAGTCCACCATTTTGGTCCAGACTGTAATGTTTTAACAATTGAATGGATTGCACTGAAATCTGGTACAGACATTGGTGGTAACCAAAGGACAAATCCTAATGATTTTGGTGATCCCTTACAATTCTCTAGCGCTACCAGCAGGTGCACATTCAGTCCTGGACGCTGCTGAATTTGGACCTGGAAATCAAAGCTGCTTACTCTTGACGCTAACTCTTGATTCTGATGAAAGACTAAAATTAAACTCAGACTGACCTAAGGTGAGCTGAGCGAGGGCAAAGGCCAGGCTGAGAGGTGATAGGATGACATTTGGCTGCTTTGGACCAATTGGAAGATTTTCCAGGAGCTGTAAACCCAGTCGCTCTATGGCGCCCCCTATCACCCGGTGTTCCTCACGGCTGAACACCTTCCCTCCGCTACAGCCATGAACCGTTTCCTCCTCTTCATCTACAGAATCGGAAACATCAGGAGCTCCTGGACTGGGCTCCTCCTGAAGACAGAGGGACAGACAGGGATCAGGTTCTCAAGAACACAGAGACATTAAAGAGAAAGACCAAATAAAGAATTCCCCTTTAGTGCTTAAAAAGTTAGTTTACTAGACTGAGGTTCTTCTTACAGTCAGTCCCAGGTGGCAGAGACAAAACAAGAGAAGAAGAAGACACAGCTTCATTTCCAAACAACCAGCCTGAAAAACACAGAGAGACATCATCGTCCATTGTAGCATGGAGGCTGAAACACATTACATGTTTTTATCTAATGATGAGATGGAGCTCTTTTGTCCACTACATGGTTGATAATGGAAATTTGTCTTTGGCAACCAGCAACCAAAGTGCAAATCTTAGGTTTAATCAAACTTCTGTTATCTACACCCTGCAGGGACTTTTTCATTGGTTGTGTCTGAGGACTCTGGAGCAACTCAGATTGTGACTTATCCTCAAATTCAATTGGAAAATGGCTCTTTTCATGAGTGACAACCACCTGGATACAGGTATTCCATGATGACAGCCACAACTAGATTTCCTAACTGGAAAGTTTTGGGGAAATAAGGGTTGAGTCGCCCAAATTTAGTCCAACAACATAACACGAACCAATACAATACGTGCACATGAGGACATCCTAAAATTTTAGCACACTTATATTAGCATGTTAGCATGGTATGCTAGCATTAATCTCAAAGTAGGTATCTCGTCATGAACTTTAATGGTGAATAAGTAGGATTTTCCCCTGTTGGTGCTGCTAGAGGAAAAGTCATTTGGTCGCCATTGTTAGTAGGATTCCTCCTCTGGGGGTCAGGAGTGTCTACACCAAATTTCATGACCATCCATCCAATATTTGTCAAGATATTTTGGTCTGGATCAAAACGTACAGTTCCACCACTCTGGTAAAAACCTCCAGAGCAGCTGATATTTGACTTCTGTACAATAATACTGTATAATCTGTCATTGTAATGGTGTCTGTCAGTAGGTTTAGAGTCACTTGAGGTTTCAGATATGGCTGCTGTGTTTACCGGGAGACTAAAGGTTACTGTTTCAGAGCCTTTTTTTGGCTGAGCTGTAATACACTGAATACACAGAGCACACAATTCACTGAACTACATGAACTATATGAGTCCAACACCACTGTATACAAGAGATAAGCTTCATGCTCATATATATGTATATGTATATATATATATATATATAAACGTACTGCACCTATGGCTTGAAGGAGTTGCATTATCACTGTCTGAGTGCAGCTCTAAACTTTCTCTATGAATCACTGTATTTGTGTAAATTACAGATTATTTAAGCAGCGCTGCAAATGACTGGCAGCAAATTTTCTCTGCAGAGACTCAGAATGCGGTGGAAGAAGGTTTTGCTGAAATGAAAGACGATCCAAACTCACCTGGCCTGTGTCTGACGTGGTGACAGACGATGAGGAACAAAAGGGATTAAAAGAGGAGATGAAAAAAATAAGAGTAAAGACAGATATGGCCAGTCTTCTCTAGGCTGGACCACGTAGTGCCTGGACTCAACCACCGCCGCCCCCCTGTTGGCTGGTTAATAATCCACCCTGGATGGATCATGGCTGTGTCGCTGGTCACTACACAATGTAAAAATAAAGAGACAGGCTGCCTGTTAGACTGTTTCTATGGTCAACGGCTTTGGTTTCACCATCTAAATACCTGGTGGTGAAGCCACATTGGAGAATTAGCTACAACTGAATGGATTCATTAGCTATAACTCCCATCACTGATCAGATACTACAACACAATAAACTGTCTTTAGCCAAACTGTTTACCCCAAAATACAGAGTCAGCTCACTTAAAGGAACACTCTGTCTCCTTGTTACTCAAATAGCCAGAGGCCCACTCCTGTCAGCAAAACAAACAAACTGATGTCAAGTTAGGAGACAAAAAGTCTCCTCTGTATCTCAGTCAGGACAAAGTCAAACATACAATTTATAATCTCTACTTCAATTACAAACTACAATTATTAATTAGATTTAGTAACATAATTTATAAGACCATCTATTAATCTAGATTATATTTATAATCACTATATAGTTTAGTAATGAGAATGTGTTTATTATGGCAGACATTTGATGTGATGCCTTGAAATCTTGACCCAGCTAGTTCGAGATTGTAGTTACGACTTAAATACAACAAAATCATGTATGAAAATTGAAATCTTAGTGCTCCCTGTTAATTTTTCATCAGTTTTACTGTTGGACACAAACTTCCACACTAAACCTGTGAGTAAGATTGATAACAAAACTAATGAAACTACACAAAACAAATCAACCAAACAAATCTAAACTCAACTAGAAACCAAAGCTGACGTAAACAAAATAAAAGCAGTTTCACAGCGGACTGAAAGTGAGTAAATGTTTTGTGCACTGAGCCTTCAGGGGACTCTACACATACATTCAGCAGAGAGAGTGGGTGTGTATTTGTCCTGTTCAGACTGCCTGGTTCCAGCTTTACGCCCCCACAATGCACAAACAGGGTCCTTCCTCCACCTTGGTTCACTTTGATCCTCCCGGTTTCAACACAGAACCCCAACAGTCCCTGAGACGCACTGTGAAGCATGTCAGTCTGAAATCTGGCGGCGTCCACACTACGATGAATCTGTTTATTTACTCAGATGATGTCCTGTTCCAATACACATTCAACAGACAGAAGAGCCGAGAGTTCAGAGCTTCTGCGGGACTAAACACGTCTGCTCGACTCCTGGCTTTGTCGCACCAGATGATGATGTGTAGTTTTACATGGTGGTTAAAGTTAAGGTAAAAGCAGGGAACTTGCTGTGCTCTCACAGTGTTAATGAAAGAAAGAAAAAAGATCCAGCTCCTCCCACACACTCTGCTGCCTGACTTCCAGTAAAAACAGTCAGATTTTGCCAACAGCGCACACACAGACACACACATTCATACACGTACCCTCACTCTGTAAACCAGTGTTGAGTCAGCAGACAAGTCAGAGAACCAACATACGTTTAGCCACCTTCAGGTTTAATTGTCAGAGGCAGAAAAGTCTTAAGGGTTTAATAAAGACCTGGTCACACCAACCACGTTCAATCAATCAGTTCCAATCAGATCATCACAAGTGATGGAGTCACTCAGGGGGAAAAGAAAATCTGGAATTTTTCATGTTGAGTTCAACTTTGCTGATCTTTGACCCAGGATTTTGTGCTCTTGACCAATAGCAAGCCGCCTTGTCCAAGATGGATTCATTCCTTCAGTTTTAAAATCTTCTGTCGGAGTAAAATCTACCCAGAGGAGGATTCATCTTTTGAACAATGAACTCTTTGTTGTCTTAATAAAAAAAATTTAAAAAAAGAAGTACAGCTGTGAATAAATGCCAGAGGGCGTAACAATCAGTGAGGTCATTATGGAGTCAGTTCCATACCAATGTAATAGCAACGACTTGCCAGCAGATGTCACCATTTTGACTGAACAAACCCTGTCCCATTACTGCTGTCTACATGTGGGTCTTCAATAGAAAACACTGTGCTTTTCATTTGGGGATAGAAGATCCTCTTTCTCACTCAGTGACTCTGAAACCAGACGACTCATAATTTTAAAACTTTTATTTTAACCCTCACTTCCTGTGTCTTCGTCAGTCTGGCTGGTTCTTCTGTTGCAGCTGTTTTCATTGTTAAGCAGTTTGTAACATCTACTCAGACTCAAGAAGCTGCTTGGTTTATTTGAGGTGACGTTTGACTCGTATGTTGCTCATCAAATAGTGACTTCAATTATTTTCAACCTGTGTTTTATACATGATCAATAAAAATCAGACCAAAAGCTGAAGCGTTAACCAGCCTTCATTCTGAAATGCGTGCAGGTGAGTAAGTGTCCACTGGGGGGCAGCAGAGGATAAACTGAAGTCTCACATCACTGGACTGTCAGTGAAGAACCAACACATCTGTCAATATGGATCAATCACTAATAAATACAGCAAGTACTGATCCCTGAAATGTCAACTGAAGAAAACAATTATTTTTATTCTAAGCATCAAAGGAATGAGAGGAGAGAAGTTCGACTTCAGAGCTTGACCCCAAATGAACACACTGTCTTTTCTCTGATATGAGCTCCATACAAACTAAAAGCATATTTGACAGGGTGTGATGTCACCTTTGGTATCTCTCCTCATTCATTTCCATTCAGTGATAACAGAAATCACCTTTTCTCCTAGAACTAAATTCTCTTCTCAAGTCACTTATTTTATTAAATTTAAAAATATTAAATACGTTATATTTAAAAAGTATATTTAAAAAGAGCAATAAGCTTTTGGAAAATTATGGAAACTTTTTCCCTGTTGCCTCCAACTGAATAAGTACATTTTTGTGTGTTTATGTTCCCCTGTGCTATTTTTTTCTTTTAATGGAATTTATTTTACATTTTCATTCCTTTTATGTTTCTTTAAGTTCTGCTTTAATGTTACTTGAATTACTGTACATTTCCTTTGATCCATTCAGTGATGATGACGTTTCGTTTGAATCAGAGAACATGTTGTCAAAGCAGGTACATAAAGAGAATATAAGTAAATAAAACATACAATGAATACATAAACCGTGGTGATTAACAGTCAAACCGGAAGACACAAAAGCTGCAGTTCCTCTGATGAGGTGAGGTGAGTGAAATTCTTCTTTTACTGTATTTATATATTAGCACTGATTAGCAGCTATCGGTGCCTGCGCTCACCATACCTGGCTTGTTAGCTTAGCTCGTTAACTAGCTAATTAGCCAGCAAACGAATTAGCCTCGGGTTAGCCTTTCTAGCAAGACGCCCAGGAATTAAGCTGTGCTAACGATGCTAACGGGGACGTATGCTTGTCACAAACGGGTTTCCGCCGAAGTCCCGGCTACACACAAGCCCCTCCTTTCTGGCCGTTTTTGAATTAACCGGGAGTTCGGCAGAGTCAGGTACCGGCAAGATGGCGACGTCATGGCCTGCCTACTCTCAGCTTCAAATCCGCTCTTTTGTAACCTAAGGGTGACGTCACACAGACTACGTCCATCTTTATTTACAGTCTATGCTCCACACACACCCGACCTCTTTAGCCGTTTTTGAATTAGCCAAGATGGCGTCGGCGGAGCAGCTACAGGAAGCATCAGGTGATTTCAGGAGTCCGTCTTCACAGTCGGTGCGCAGGCTACAGTATGTGAGAGGTGGGAGAACTCAAAACTACTTTGGTAAAAGTACCAATAGAACTTAGAAATACTTCACTACAAGTAAAGCACTGCATTCAAAAGCAGATACACGTGAAAGCACATTAGTATTTTCAAAAGTAATACTATTTGTATCTGTGATTGATCTCTGATTCTCCAAACTGGGGTCGGGCCCCTCCAGAGGGTCACCAGGTAAATCTGAGGGGTCTGAAATACAGTGGAGTAGAAGTGTAAAGCTGCATTAAATCGAAATGCTCAAGTAAAGTATAAGTACCTCAAAACTGTACTAACAACTAGAAACAACTGGTTACTAACCTCCTCTCTTATTACTGGGTGTTGACAGTGGGAACACACAAGGATTACTATCATGGACAGTTATCAAACTCTTCCACTGTTACTGTGTTTATCCTGTTTTGCAGTGTGATCACTCCCTCAGTTCAATTTCAGTTCATTCTTTATATTTTTATGCTTTTTAATTTGTAATGTGTGTAGTAAAGTGATCAATAGCGTCCGTTTGTAATCAGTTGTATTTGTAGCATTGTGACCAGCACCTCCATTAATGTGTTGCTACTTAATGTACTATATTTAATTCCAATATATTTGAGTTTATTTGAATTTATTCAATTATATATCATTTAACAATGTACTGTCTGTAGAGACAGTATTTTTTTTTTACTGTGTATAAAGTATTAATTTCACAATTTCAAGTAATTTTGGCACAAAAATTTCCTTTGGGATTAATAACTGTAAAAAACTGTATTTTATGTTTTTCTTTACTTAGGATTAAACACAGGGCTGGTTGAAACTGTCTTTAAAGTGATTTATAACATATTATATAACAATTATAACATTTTCTTCTTGAATTGCTACAGCTACTTGAATCTTTTCTGCCACAGCCGTCGCAGCCTTGTTAAAATGTCCTGAGACATGAAAGTGACTGTATATTTTCACATTATTATTGGTTTGTGACTGAAATATCCAAATTGCAGGATCTGCAGATGAGCTCTCTGACAGAGGGACTTTGTCAGACTCAGCTGGTTGCAGTGAGACTCGGTCGTGTCCAAACACAACAGGAGGAAGAGAACAAACATGGAGAAGAGACTGAGCAAAGGTAAGAGAGAAGAAAGAGAGAGGAAGAGCAACATCAGGGCGAGAGAGAGGAGAAGAGAGAGGGAAAGATGCACTAATTAATCTCACCTTAACTTTAGTTGGAGTGGATTAGATTGAATCAGACTTCCTGCCCAGTGTTACGGCCCCAGGAGAAGATGTTTAACTTTTCATAATATCAGTCAGGTTGTCATAATAAAACGTCTGAAGCACAAAGATATAAACTTATCAACTGTGTGATTTTAGGATGATGGTATCACAGTTTGCACAGAGCTCTGTTTGGAGCTGCGAGAGGAAAAAACAGAAGAAGAAGTCACAGAGAGATCAAAGAGAACGTGACGACCTGTTTTAAATAAAACTACAAAACTTCAGGACATGATTTCTAGAGCCAGGCTTGAAACTCACTTGTGACTTTGTTAGAAAGGTTTAAAGTTTGAAGTGTGTTTGTCGTGGTGCAGATAAAGAGCGGTAAATGAATCTGTGCAGGAAGATAAAAGGTAAGTCCAGTCTGACGTAAACTGATCTGATTTCCTCTTCTGTGTTTACTCTGGTGAGAGTTTGGATAAAGTCTGCAGGGACACTGTGTGTGTGTGTGTGTGTGTGTGTGTGTGTGTGTGTGTGTGTGTGTGTGTGTGTGTGTGTGTGTGTGTGTGTGTAGTAAAGTTAATATGTAGTGTCGACGGTGAAACGCTTCACAAGTGTGTTGGAGAGAGAGAGAGAGCAGCAGACGGAGTGTGAGCAGTGAAGAGACGAGTCTCATCGATACAGCTGTTCTCTGACAGTCATATAGACTTATTCTTCATCATCATCTTCATCTTCATCTTCACCCATGTCGGTTCTTCCTCTGCGGGTGAAAATGTTGCAGCAGGTCTGGAGGTTGAAGGGCATCGTCGTCCTCGTGTGCAGCCCGTTCCTCCTGCTGCCGCTCGCTGTCAGCACCACGGTGAGACCAGTTAAATAACCAGTTTACTGATGAATGACATCATAATTAAACCAGCTACACAAACCAGTTACAAGCTGTTAATGTCCAACCACTTAGATGAACCAGTGCATTTGAAATATACCTGTTAACTGTGGTTCTCTGTGGTTCTCTGGTTCTCTGTGGTTCTCTGTGGTTCTCTGGTTCTCTGTAGTTCTCTGGTTCTTTGTTCTCTGGTTCTCTGTGGTTCTCTTGTTCTTTCTGGTTCTCCGTAGTTCTCTGGTTCTCTTGTTATCTGTGGTTCTGTGTGATTTGCTGTGGTTCTTTCTGGTTCTCTGTGATTCTCTCTGGTTCTCTTCTTCTCTGTAGTTCTCTTTAGTTGTCTGTTGTTCTGTGGTTCTCTGTGATTCTCTCTGGTTCTCTTCTCTGTTCTCTCTGGTTCTCTGTGGTTCTGTGGTTCTCTTTGGTTCTCTTGTTCTTTGTGATTCTCTGTTCTTCTCTTGTCCTCTCTGGTTCTCTGTGGTTCTCTTGTTTTCTGTGGTTCTCTGTTCTCTGTGGTTCTCTTGTTCTTTCTGGTTCTCTGTAGTTCTCTGGTTCTCTCTGGTTCTCTTGTTTTCTCTGTAGTTCTGTGTGGTTCTCTTGTTTTCTCTAGTTCTCTGTGGTTCTCTTGTTCTCTCTGGTTCTCTGGTTCTTTGTAGTTCTCTGGTTCTCAGTGGTTCTCTGTTGTTCTCTGTTCTCTGTAGTTCTTTGTGGTTGTCTGTAGTTCTCTGGTTCTGTGTGGTTCTCAGTGGAACAGGTCACAGTGTTCTGTCAGTCATTGACAAACTGAGCTGAGGCTGTTTGAAGATTCACAGTTGAAGTTAATTCAGTGGAAACACGTCACAGCTGATCTTTACTCACACTGATTCCTCTGTTGCCACAGTAACAATAATCTATCAATACCATATCAATAACCTATCAGAGGTTTCATAGTGAGTATGTATCATGTATTTACCTCCACAGATTAATACAGAACATGTTGAGAACTGATATATTTACCTCCAGGACTGAAACTGGGATCTGGTCTGGTTCAGACTCTGTCCCTGAAGGCTCCAGTAACGTTTCCCAGAATCCCACTCTTCAATGTGTGTGTGTGTGTGTGTGTGTGTGTGTGTGTGTGTGTGTGTGTGTGTGTGTGTGTGTGTGTGTGTGTGTGTGTGTGTGTGTGTGTGTCTGTGTGTGTGTGTGTGTGTGTGTGTGTGTGTGTGTGTGTGTGTGTGTGTGTGTGTGTGTGTGTGTGTGTGTGTGTGTGTGTGTGTCTCTGTGTGTGTGTGTGTGTGTGTGTGTGTGTGTGTGTGTGTGTGTGTGTCTGTGTGTGTGTGTGTGTGTGTGTGTGTGTGTGTGTGTGTGTGTGTGTGTGTGTGTGTGTGTGTGTGTGTGTGTGTCTATTACGCGTCACGAGTTCTTCACAACGTCACTTCAAACACAAACAGTCGTAGAGAGGCGGCGGCCATCTTTTCCTCAGACGGCTGCTTCAAGAGTGGAAACAGTCTAATGAAAAACATTTAGTAAAAACCCTAAAGATGTCATGTGCTCAGTCATTCATCATGTTTGTGTAAATAATATAAAACAAACATATAAATATAATAAATATCTAAACAACAACATTATAAAACTGGTTAAACTAAATGAAGCTGCAGCTGTTAGACGTATTAGAAACATTATGAAGCTGTTTGGAGGTTGAAGTCATTTAAAAGGTTTATTAATGTTCATATTTTCTATCATTGTTCCAGTTGTTTTATTGTCATTGTTCACAATCTGTCTACTAATACATTAATGAACATCAGACCTGATTAGAAACCGGTTATTATCTTTATAGACTGGTGATGATGAACAGAAGATCCATGTAAAGAGTTAATGATTTGTTTCTTTTATAGCAGAAGGTGCGTCTTTCTCTCATCAGAGAAATCTGGAAAAATCAAATAAAATTCTGTCTTTTTAGAAAAGTAAAGTATAAGATGAGATGAACCTTTATTGATCCCCGTAGAGGAAATTCAGATTTGACACAGTAGCACAAAGGAAAAATGTAATAAGAAATAAAATAAGAAAAGAAACAGAATCTAAAATAAATAAGATAAAATAGAAATTCTAAATACAATAAGAATATACCAATTCAGTGTAGTTTGTTCTGTACATGCAGTTTGTCCCAATTCTGTTGTAATATACAATATGTGCACAGCAGTCTGTGAACTGACTGAATCCTCTCTCACACACACACACACACACACACACACACACACACACACACACACACACACACACACACACACAGATGTGTCAGTCTAACAGCTGGATCCTGGAGTCTCTGGGTTTACACCACATGAGTCTGTATCAACACTTCTCCTGTTTCTCCCTTTTGTTTTTACACTTTATATATTGTTCCATATTATTATTCCAGAGTATAGAGGTCAACTTAAACTTTATCGTGTGTGTGTGTGTGTGTGTGTGTGTGTGTGTGTGTGTGTGTGTGTGTGTGTGTGTGTGTGAACACAGGAGGCAGCCTGTGCTTACGTCATAGTCCTCATGGCGGTGTACTGGTGTACTGAGGTGCTGCCGCTGGCGGTGACGGCGCTGCTGCCGACCATCCTTTTCCCCGTCCTCGGCATCATGGAGTCCAAAGACGTAAGACCAGACGTCTACTCTGTTGTTTTCTAAAATATGCTTCTCTATTCTGTTCTGTTAGAATGAAAACATCTGTGAAGATGAATAAAAACTGATGTTAAAATCATGTAAACGTCGGCTTTAATACGCTGGTTAAAACATCCTAAAGACTCAGTGCTCCTCTCCTCCACCGGCACCTTCCCCCTGAGACCGAGTCCTACTGTCAGTCCGGACACATCAACCGGATCTCGTCAGTAACATGACTTCACTTTTTTTTCCCATATTACAAGAACTAATGACGTCTGCACTGTGTCACCTGTCCTCCTCGCGATGTGACGTTAAATTAGGGAAACTTTTCAAGAAGCTGTGAAAGAGATAATATTCACTTTTTGAAGAGCCGCTAAATCAGGTCGCACTGGGTTACAGTAACTCTGTAAACTGTGTGTGTGTGTGTGTGTGTGTGGNCCACAAGGATTTCCTGAAGTTCCAGACCGTCTGTTCTCTTTGGTCCAGTTTCTGTGGTCCAGTCTCTGTGGTCCGGTCTCTGTGGTCCAGTCTCAGTGGTCCAGTCTCTCTCAGTGGTCCGGTCTCAGTGGTCCGGTCTCAGTGGTCCGGTCTCTGTGG
>NW_019174341.1:1191278-1278778 GCF_002260705.1 Seriola dumerili
GTGTGTGTGTGTGTGTGTGTGTGGTACAGGTGTGTATGCAGTACCTGAAGGACACTAACATGCTGTTTGTGGGGGGGCTGATGGTGGCCGTGGCCGTGGAGCACTGGAACCTCCATAAACGCATCGCCCTCAGAGTGCTGCTGCTGGTCGGCGTGCGACCCGCCCTGTGAGTCCTGGTCTCTGTGGAACCTCATGATGAGAGAGCTCAGCAAATGTTTCAGAATAAAAGCACAAGATGAACGTGTCACCACTCTGTGGACTGAAGCATCACCATGTTTCCACCCCCTCCTCTTCCCCTGTGTCCCAGGTTGATGCTGGGGTTCATGGGAGTGACGGCCTTCCTGTCCATGTGGATCAGCAACACGGCCACCACCGCCATGATGGTCCCCATCGTCCAGGCCGTCCTGGACCAGCTCCATAGCAACGTGGACTCTGAACCCTCGACCAAGAGCCAGAGCAGGACTGTGGTTCTGCACCAGGAGCACCAGGAGAAAACCATCAGCGTCCTGCAGACCGCCGCTCTGAGCGTCCCGGACAAAGGTGGTCCTCAACACACCTGGTCATTCACTGTGTAGACTGTGTCAGCAGCCATTTTGTTTTCAGGTTTTCGGTCTGGCTCATTCTCGTGGACACGATGTCTCAGTAACGGCATGACATTCACTTGGTCTCAAGGATGAACTGATTAGATTTTGGTGGCTAAAGGTCAAAGGTCAAGGTCAGTGTGACCTCACAAAACATTTTTAGCCATTACTCAAGACTTCACAGCAATTATGACAAAATTTCAAACAGATGGTTGATATTTTCTCTGACTCTGGATAAACAGGAAGTGACCTGAAACGAGTCTGAGTGGCGGAGGGATACGACCACGAGGAGCTGGTTCTAGTTATTTTAGAGGACAATCGTCGTCACGTTCAAAAGAGTCACTGACAATAAATAAGTTTTCAAATCCACAATTGTCTTTCCAGAACAGGTTCCACTGCCGGCTGAAGTAAATGTGGCTCTTGTGGAGACTAAGCCAATGAAAGTGCTTATTTTCCCCCTCTGTGCTTGTTGGGACATGTCATGGTAATACTCTCTGGTAGTTGGATCCAGTGGGTTTTACTGGCTGACTTCAGATTCTGGTGCAAAAGTGGCTTCATGGATTCATCAAATATGAACCTGTTTCCTCCCAGGTGCGACCGGGTCGATCCAGGCACGAGGCGACTCAGAGAAAACCAGCGACCTGCAGGACACCAACGTGTCCCCTGAGCAGACAGTGATGTCAGAGGGTCACATGGACAAGCAGGAGATCGTCAAACCAACACCACAAGACAAACCTCCTTCAGATGGGACCAGTGCTGGACCTGGTGAGTCCTCAGGGACGTTCATTTATATACGAAGATGGACTGTACTGTCCCGTAGCTGCCATAAAACCTTCGTCCAGCTGAGCAGGAAGACTTATATGTATTGACTTTCAGAGCTGGGACGCCTCTGAAAACCTTTATTGGATGCTGTAACATACGAGACTTCACGTGCACACTTCAAGTCATAACTCTTAAATCTGATCACACAGACACGAAACACATGTTAGATCCAGTATGACTCACACCTTCCAAGCACATGATCATCAGTGATGTCAGTGGTGAGTAAATGTCCATAAAACCTGCAGAACTTTGTTCACAATCCTCAAGTTTTTAAGTTTCCAGTGACAGTCTGTACATGATGCACTGCAAACAGGAACTGATAACATTCAATGGGACAAAATGTGAACAAATAAAGGCTGAAGAACGTTATACTTCCTGTTTACATTCCCCTACAAAAAATAAGGGGAGTTTTATTGTAGTTCCAAAACGTGGAGCATGTTGACTGAGTAGTAACAGGTGATTTAAGGTTAAATTCAATGAGATCTCAGTCAAACATTCATTACCACACCACATGTCTGCAGGAAGTTTCATGTCTGCAAGTTGTTTTTTATAGAAATGAACTCAAAACAACAATAAGGAGGGAAATTAAAAAAACAAACAAAAAAAGTCCAAAAAAATACACTTAAAAAAAGCAATTTTTTTTTTAAAGAAAAATTTGTAAAAATTCAAGAAAAAGTTGTAATATTTTTAGAATAACATCATGGTCTTTGGTAGAGGTTGTAATATTTCAAGAAAAAAAAAAAAATTTGAGGAAAAACGTAATATTTAATGAATAAAATTGTAATATTATGAGAATAAAGTCATAATACTATAAGAAAATGGAGACAGACGTAAGTTCGGCTCTTTATCTGTAGATAAGGAACTAACAGTCTGTAAACGCCTCTGTCGCAGTGGTTGTGTCCGTGGAGAACGTCTGCTGTCAGATGGAGCTGGAGGAGCTGAGCGACGAGGAGGAGGAGAGGAGGAGGATGAGTAAAGGCCTCCTGCTGTGTGTGTGCTACGCTGCCAGCATTGGAGGCATCGCCACTCTGACGGGAACCGGACCGAACCTGGTCCTGATCGGACAGATGAGCCAGTAAGTTCTGATCCACGAACACAGGAAGACCCTGGTGTTCTGATGCTTCCTGACCTCCCTCCTCTGTCTGTGAGTCTGTTTTATAGAAGCAGGATGTCTTATTGTGAAATGAAACTTCCTGTTTGACTTATTGTGAAGGGAAACTTCCTGTCTGTCTTATTCTGAAAGAAGACTTCCTGTCTGGTTCTCTCGCGCAGACTCTTCCCTCAGAATGGGGACGTCATCAACTTCGCGTCCTGGTTTGCGTTTGCCTTCCCCACCATGGTGCTGATGCTGACGTTCGCCTGGTTCTGGCTTCAGTTCCTCTACGTCGGCTGCAAGTGAGTCGCCTCAAGACCAAAACCACTTCCTGTTTGTGAGTCGGGGTGAAGGTCCTGATGACCTGTTGTGTTGCAGCCTGCGGAGGACGTGGGGCTGCGGGGCCATCCAATCAGAGAAGGAGCGAGCGGCGTACGAGGTGATCCGGGACGAGCATCGTCGTCTGGGACCCATGAGTTACGGGGAGGTCAGCGTCCTGGCGCTCTTCGTCCTCATGGTGGCGTTGTGGTTCACCAGAGACCCCCGCTTCATGGACGGCTGGGCCACGCACGTCTTCAACGCCAAGGCCGAGTGAGTCTCACAAGGATTTCCTGAAGTTCCAGACCGTCTGTTCTCTTTGGTCCAGTTTCTGTGGTTCCAGTCTCTGTGGTCCGGTCTCTGTGGTCCGGTTCGCAAGTGGTCCAGGTCTCTGTGGTCGTGTGTCCGGTCCTCAGTGTGTCGTTCTCAGTGGCGGTTCTTTCCGGTCCATTAGTCGCTCAGTGGTTCGCCGTTCCTCAGGTGGTCCGGTCTCAGTGGTCAGCGTCTCTTTGTCTGTGGTCCGGATCTCAGTGAGTACACCGGTCTCAACGGTGTCCGCATTCTCAGTGGCCGGTTCTCATTACAGTGGTCCAGTCTCTGTGGTCCAGTCTCAGTAGGTCTCCGTCTCAGGTGTCCCCAGGTCCTCTGTGGTCCAGTCTCAGTGCGTCAGTCTCTCTACAGGTGGTCCAGTTCAGTTCCAGTTATGTTCCAGTTTCTTCCGATCTCAGTGGTCCAGTTCTCAGGGTCCAGTCCAGTTTCTCAGTGGATCCAGTGCTCAGTGGCTCCAGGTCTCTCTCAGTTTTTGTTCCACGTCTCAGTGGTCCAGTTCTACCCCTTTCTCTCTCAAGGTGGTGTCCAGTCTCCAGTGGTCCAGTTTCTATCTGAGGAGTGGTCCTAGTTCTTTCCATCTACAGTGGTCCCATCGCGTCTCTCAGTGGTTCCATTCTCTCTTTCCCAGTTACCAGGTCCAGTTAGTCGTCGCCAGTTCTCACTGCTCCAGCTCTCTCTAGTTGGTCTCAGTCTCTCTTCAGTGGTCCGGTCCAGTGCGTCATCTTCATGGTTCAGTCCTCAGCTGGGTCCAGTCTCTCGTCTCAGTTGGTCCAGTCTCAGTGCCAGTCCTCTCTCAGTGGATCCGGTCTCAGTGCTTCCGAGTCTCTGTTGGTCTGCGTTCTCAGTGGGTCGCCAGTCTCAGTGCGTCCAGGTCTCAGTGGTCCGGTCTCTCTCTGTAGTAGTTCACCTTTTCTTTCACATTTTGCTCTAAATGTGAAACTTTAAAGTGAAGTAAGCTCTGTTAGAATTAACCCCAAATGTTAGTGTGTGTGTGTGTGTGTGTGTGTGTGTGTGTGTGTGTGTGTGTGTGTGTGTGTGTTGTCTCGCTCGCTCGCTCGCTGCTCGCTCGCTCGCACTCTCACGGTAAAGTGGAAAAAGTTTGGGCAGGAATGAATGAACTCTCAGTTAAACTCAGACGTCGCCTCAGGACAAAAACCTCTGAACCAACAGGAATCAGAGGCGAAGAACAAACAGAGGAAACGTGTCCTGGGTACAAACACTCATGTCACGTCAACAGCTGCAGGTCTGACCTGTGGCACTGGACTGAGATCAGCTGTACGCTTTATTAGGCTGCAGGTCACAGAGGCTGAAACATATCATGACTTTTCAGACGTGATTAAAGTCTTTGATCCAGTGACTCTGGATTATTATTTAAAGAAGCAGATTCATTTAGAATCGGGGTGGAACAGAGCTGCTGCTCTACTCTGGTTTTAATGACACTTGACCCTCCTCCACTTCCTGATGATGTCATCATCTCTGATGTCCCTCCACAATAAAGCTCCAGAAACCAACTTAAAACCAGAGGAAACAGAGTCTGCAGAAAAGCACTGAGAATCCTCCTGTTCCTTCAGTATCACAGTGATCCAGTGACAGATGTCTGAACATCCATGATGCACTGCAGACAGGAAGTGATCACAGCTGATTCGGCTGCTGAGTTCACCTGTACCAGGTGTGAGGTCAGCTCCGGTTAAACAGAGCATGTGTTGTCAGAACACGAAGGAAATCCATGTCCACACGTCCAAATGACGTCATCAGTGTTTTTATTTACAGTGGGTACAGAAAGTATTCAGACCCCTTTAAATTTGTCACTCTTTGTTTCATTGCAGCCATTTGCTAAAATCTAAAAAGTTCATTTTATTCCTCATTAATGTCACTCAGCATCCTGACAGAAAAAAACAGAAATGTAGAACTTTTTGCAAATTTATTAAAAAAGAAAAACTGAAATATCACATGGTCATAAGTATTCAGACCCTTTGCTGTGACACTCATATTTAACTCACATGCTGTCCATTTCTTCTGATCCTCCTTGAGATGGTTCTACTCCTTCATTGGAGTCCAGCTGTGTTTAATTAAACTGATTGGACTTGATTAGGAAAGGCACACACCTGTCTATATAAGACCTCACAGCTCACAGTGCATGTCAGAGCAAATGAGAATCATGAGGTCGAAGGAACTGCCCAAGGAGCTCAGAGACAGAATTGTGGCAAGGCACAGATCTGGCCAAGGTTAAAAGAATTTCTGCAGCACTCAAGGTTCCTAAGAAAACAGTGGCCTCCATAATCCTTAAATGGAAGAAGTTTGGGACGACCAGAACTCTTCCTAGACCTGGCCGTCCAGCCAAACTGAGCAATGGTGGGAGAAGAGCCTTGGTGAGAGAGGTAAAGAAGAACCCAAAGATCACTGTGGCTGAGCTCCAGAGATGCAGTAGGGAGATGGGAGAAAGTTCCACAAAGTCACTGCAGCCCTCCACTAGTCGGGGCTTTATGGCAGAGTGGCCCGACAGAAGCCTCTCCTCAGTGCAAGACACATGAAAGCCTGCGTAGAGTTTGCCTAAAAACACATGAAGGACTCCCACACTATGAGAAATAAGATTAAAGTGTGAAAAACTTGTTGCATCATTCCCAAGAAGACTCATGGCTGTACCAGCTCCAAAGGTGCTTCTACTCAATACTGAGCAAAGGGTCTGAATACTTATGACCATGTGATATATCAGTTTTTCTTTTTTAATAAATTTGCAAACATTTCTACATTTCTGTATTTTTCTGTCAGGATGCTGAGTGACATTAATGAGAAATAAAATGAACTTTTTTGATTTTAGCAAATGGCTGCAATGAAACAAAGAGTGAAAAATTTAAAGGGGTCTGAATACTTTCCGTACCCACTGTAAATGCACCTGATTGGAAGACCTGCAGTGCCTCTGACACCAGGCTCCGCCCCCTTCACCTATCACCTGCTTTCTTATCCTTACACACTCATTCATAAACTCCTCCCTGGGTCACATGATCAGCAGGAGCGAGCTCTGAAACAGAGTCAGACAGAGAAGCAGAAAACAACAAGGGGTGGGAGGGTGAGGGACTCAGGCACACTCTCCTGACCTGGTTCTGAAGAATCGGGGTTGGTCGTTCACCTCGGACCTGCAGTTTGTGCAAATGAATGATTTCAACATATCTTATGACACAGGTGACACGTCCTGAACCGGGACAACTGAGCTCACTCACCTCAGACTGATCCTTCAGATCCACAGCTGTCTTCACACACGGACATGTTTATAATGTTAATGTATGGAATGACAAAGTGAGAACAGTGTTTAAAGTCCAGGAGACTGATGAACCGACAGTTTTCAGCCTCTGCAGCTGGAGAACACAGGGGAGCATTTAGCAGCTAAAGAAGAGCTGGTGACCAAACACAGAGATAAAGGAGAGAGATAACACTGTTCTTACATAGAGCTGCAACCAACAGTTATTTACTGATTATTCATGTAGCCACCAAGCATCAACCTCCAGACTGAAACATGAAGCTTCAACATGAAGATCCAGAAGCTGCAGTTCCTCTAACGACCACTAGAGTCTGGCTCCAACAGTGAGTCAGTCCCCATAGACTCCCATGTTAAAATGTCCAACTTTACAGCAGAAATCAACATGTTTACAGCCTGGTACAGAAACTGTTTTGGTCTCTAGAGATAATTTCCTCCTTCATGACACCTGTTTATATAACTCACCTGTTTATATAACTCACCTGTTATTAGCTGGGAGTGGACTAAAGTTATGGAGGATTGGGGCGTGGAAGTTTCAGCTCCACACATGCCCCTCCTCTTTGACCATATTTGGATTAGCTGGGAGTTGGGGGCGGAGTCAGACACTGCCAAGATGGTGACAGCGGTGCAGCTCACTCTGAGCTTCAGAGACAAGACAAAACCTAAAGATAAATAATTTCCTGTCATGTGATGAGATATTATAATATTTTTCATTTTTGCTTAAACAAATAATTGAAACTATAATCAAACATCACAATAGTTGCAGATTCATTTTCTGCTGATCAGCTAATCAATTAATAAATTGATTATTACAGTTCTCGACTTACACTCCTACAGATGAATGATCATGTTGCTCTGTAGCTGCTGCTGTTTGATAACAAACTCAACAGATCAGAAATATCACAACAATCACTCAGGTTTAAACAATTAACTTCAATTTATTTAATTAAAATCTGAATTTAAAAATCTGTGATTTACATTAAATTTCCTACATTTTTAAAATGTGTCTCAAGACTTCATGTGATGAATTTAAGAAAATCAAAAAAAAAAAAAGAAGGAAGTCACCAGTGAAAGTTTCATTTAGACGCCACTGTGAATAGTTTGATCCACAAAATGAAAACTAATGACGTCTTCTTTACTCGGACTAACAAAACCCAGAAATGTTCAAACACAAAACAACAAGAAAAGAAGATTTATCTGCAACTTATTTGACTGAAACTTTTCACTGATGATCAAAAGAAGTGGAGAGTAGAAAATAGATTCATGTGTTTTTTTATGCTCATCAACAGAAAACGACTCTTTAATTAATTTCTGTAACTGAGATTTTTATATGAGACACTTTTACAGAAACCACATTAAATCTATTTTGGGTTTAAAAGGATGAATATTGTTCATGTGACCTTTTTAATTTGAGGCAGACATAAAAATCTTCAGCTAGCAGCTAGCTCCCTCCTGAAGTTAACGCAACAAAAGCCGTCAAAGGTCAGAAAAACACTCAGCAGGTGGATGTGGAAATCTCCCTGGACTCTCTGGTTTCTGGGTGTAAGCAAATACAAACAGCTTGTGCTGAAATCCCCATTCATGAACTGAGCGGCTGCTGTTGCACCATGTGACGGCAGCAGCAGACTTTGGCTGCAGCTCTGACTTCATGATGGTTGAATACTAACAGGAACAGGAAACAGCAGCGCGAGGCTCTGATGTCCCTGTAGTTTCATTTTCTCCTGTGAAAATCCAGTAAATCTGTCGCCTACACCAGAAGCCGAATCAGGGCCCATCCCCCATCCCCCAACGAGAGCGAGAGGGGGATAGTTAGTTGGTTTGTTAGTATCATGGATGGATCACTGCATCATCATCAAAACGCTCTGTATGAAGTAGCTGCTGTTTTCTCACAGAGACGCAGAACGAACACAGACACAAAAACCACAAAAAGATGAAATTACTACAAATAAAAGCAAACTGACGACAGGAAAACATGAAACTGGATTTTCTTGGATGCTGATTTGATAAAATATAATAAAACTTCCCCCTCTCTCCCTCTCTCTCTCCCTCTCTCCCTCTCTCTCTCTCTCTCTCTCTCTGCAGGTTCGTCACTGATGCGACCGTCTCTCTGTTTGTTGCCGTTCTGTTGTTCGTTCTTCCCTCTGAGCCGCCGCTGTACCTCTGCTGCTGGAGGAGCTCTGACACAGGTAACACACACACACACACAGCAGACAACATGGATGTGTGTGTGTGTGTATGTGTGTGTAATTTTTTTAACTTTTTTTCTTTTTATCAATCAGACTCCCAGTTGTCACGAGGCCCCGCCCCTCCCCTGCTCACCTGGCAGGTGACTCAGAAGAAGATGCCGTGGAACATCGTCCTGCTGCTGGGAGGAGGCTTCGCTCTGGCCAAGGGCAGCGAGGTGAGTTGTTGTTTCAGAGCTGCATGACGGTTAGCACATGTGATCTCATGTCTGACGCGTGTGTGTGTGTGTGTGTGTGTGTGTGTGTGTGTGTGTGTGTGTGTGTGTGTGTCCTCAGGAGTCCGGTCTGTCCCGCTGGCTCGGCACTCAGATGACACCGCTCCACTCCATCCCTCCCTGGGCCATCGCCGTCGTCCTCTGCCTTCTTGTCGCCACCTTCACCGAGTGTGCCAGCAACGTCGCCACGGCAACACTCTTCCTGCCCATCCTGGCCTCCATGGTAACACACACACAGCAGTGTCCATGCACACACAACAAGATAGAGAACATTCTCACTATAACAGTTGGTCATCGTCAGCGTACAGTCGGAGTAAAAGAGGGCGGAGTCAGTGGTGCTGCACTTCTTGCAAATGTTTCACATTAAAAGTCCACTAAAATGTGAGCCACTGGAAGAGTTTTAATGTGAAACATCTTCACAGGAAGTTGAGTTTCAGTAACAACAGAGAAAAAAAACAGCAAAGTAGAATTAAATGAATTAAACAGTAGAAGTGTTAAAACGAGGAACTGAGAGCTGCAGTTCTCTCTGGTTTCTGATGATGTGTGTGAACGCTGGCTCTGCTGCCCCCTGGTGGTCAAACTAATCTTGTCACGCAGGTTTAAACTTGATAATAAAGGTTAAAACAGTTGAATTGATTGTTCTGTATTGATATGTTTTCTGTGTGTGTCCTGACACAGTCTCAGTCGATGAGCTTGAATCCTCTGTACGTGATGATCCCCTGCACCCTCAGCGCCTCCTTCGCCTTCATGCTGCCAGTGGCCACGCCCCCCAACGCCATCGTCTTCTCCTACGGTTTCCTCAAAGTGTCAGACATGGTGAGTTTTGTCAGGACAGAGAAAAAAAGACAACTCAGACCCCCCGGTGAAGTCTTAATAACCCCCCACCCCCCACCCTCTGCGCCCCCCGCAGGCTAAAACAGGCGTGGTGATGAACATCATCGGGATCGGCTGCATCAGTCTGGCCATCAACAGTTGGGGTCGTGTCATGTTTTCTCTGGACTCATTCCCTGAGTGGGCCAACACCACCGCGCCGGTGTAGGGCCGCCTCTGTTTCCTACCGCCTCCTGGACTCTGGATGGTTTTTATATTCACACTGCAGCTTGTGACGGTTCTGAAGCGGCGTCTGGACCTCACCACTGATCAAGAGCGTTTTTCCCAAAAGTTTCAACTCTAGCTGCAGATAGAAGTTCACCGTAGATTCTTAACAGTATTAAAATAATCATTAAATTACTTTGCCATTTCTTTTATCACTGTCAGGAAAAGTCAAGTTAACTCCACTCAGCTCTTAATGCAGGAATTAGAGGAACTGTGTCCTTTGAGCCACAGGAAAGCTTTTAATTTGAAACTATGGAAGATTTACAATTATGTAATTTGTTGTTTTTGTTTTTTTGCAATTTCCATTTCTATAATGTTAATTCTAGCAGTTGTATCTTTAATTTGTCCAATTTAAAGTTGAATTTATAGATTTTTTGTTTGTTTATTTATTTATTTTTTATTTTTTGGCCACACTCATATTATCACATTATAAAGTAGTGTGGCTAACATGTTAGCAAAAGCTGCTAATGTTCATATTTCCTAAGATAAGAACAGAAAATGGATGGTTTTCATTCACTGATTAATTCCCATCACTCATACTTTTCAAGTTAAAAGCCTCCCAGATGTTCTAAGGACCTGATCCTCCCATTCACAGAGGTTTTAAAATTTGAAAGATCTGCAGGAAGTGTTGGGTCTCGCTGAGAGCAGCTTCATAATAATAAAAAAACAGCAAAGTAGAAATTAATTTAAATAATAAGTGACTATAAATAATAAGTGGTTCTCTTCAGCTGAGGAAAATAAAATCTTATGTTGTAGAATTTACTGTTAGCTTAAACCTCAAAAAGGTATAACTGACAAAACAGTTCTTCTTCAGTGGTGTTTTTATTTACGGTTGTTGCTTGGGAAACTGACTCTAGATCAGTGAGCAGACTCCAGCTGGACTTCACTAATCAGGGAACTTTTCTGTCCCGACTCTCATCCCTGCGAATTGGAATTATTTTAAGTGATTAGAAAATACAGTAGATACTGTTTGTTTTTTATTGTTTTCTATTTAAACATATGAGTTTTATTTAGTAACATAGTTTTATGAGGGTGACACATGTACTGTACATACGTAATAGCAGAGTTTTGTATCGTCTTATTGCTAACAGTTTTATTAAAGTTGATCTTTAAAGAAACGTGAGTCAACAATCCTTTGATTATATGAGTGAAGAGTATAGCTAATGAGAGACTTTTATTTTGAATATCAAACCCAGATAAACAAAATATAACCATTAAATGTAAAAAATATGTCATTTTACTGTGATATATAACTATATAGATATAAGAAATATGTGATAGTAAAAATATACAATATAAATATAAATGTATCTGACATCTTGACTTAAAAAAACAAGAAAATCTCCTAAAATAAAAGGTCTAATATTGTTTTCAGTTTCGCCTCTAAACTTCTCACATGCTTTAATTTCAATAACTGTTTGAGGCTCAAAGGTCAAATCATCCAATATTTTTCAGGAAAGTAAGAGAAATTACAAACCAGTTGTATCAGAACTTTATTTTGTCTTCTTCTCGCTCACGTTAATTATCTGATGAGCCTCAAATTTACTTTTTAATTGCATGAATCTGATAACACTCCTGTGCTTTTACTTCGGTGGAATTGTAAATGCAGAATATTTTTGATTGTGTTAACTTCAAGGGACACATTACCATTACAGTCAACTGATTCCTTGTTGATATAAAAATATTGATTAGTGGAGGTTTAACCCTTGGACCACTCAACCACTCATCGCCTCAAATGTATTTAAATTTGTTCTTTAAATGTAATTAAAAACAACTCACACTGGATTAATCATTGCACTTTTTCTCCTCTGTGTCATAGCTACAGGTAACTGTAGGAAATAAAGATCTTAACTTTATTTCTAGTCAGACAGCTCCACCTGTACAGCAGCTGCAGCATTGACACACTGCCAAGTGTCACAATAAAAGACCTGTCCAGGAACGGTTTGTCTCACATGGTTGAATTATTGATGTGTTATGCATCTCTACAGAATATGAATTAACTCTGGATGAATCAAATGAATCACATCGTCTCCAGTGTCAGTCATGCAGCTGGAAATGGGAGAAATGCCTGAGTGAAGTTAATGTTGACACACAGGGTTAATGTCCAGGGACAATGTGATAAACATCCAGCCTGAAGTGTGTTTTAGCAGACTGATGGGAACATGGTGGGACAAATTTCACATGTTTGAAAGTTGATGCAAAGGCAGAAAACCTGGTGTGAAATCGATTACAGCACCACCCTGGTTATTCCCATTACCACATGTTGACCTCAATAAACAAAACAAACTGAGGGATGATACACAACAACTTCCAGAGTGGTCCACAGTCCAGAAATATGTTGATATTCTATATTCACAGATGTCTCCAAAGATCCTGATACCATCACCTGTCTAAGAATAGATCATACAGGCTTTTATTTTATTTTATGCTAATTTTTCCTCTAATTTTATTTTCATTTTACCTGTTTTATTTTTGTTTTATTTCAATTTTTTATCTAATTTTATTTTCATTTTACTTTATTTTATTTTTTTATTTATTTTATATTTTCTTGTTATTTTATTTTATATTATTTTGCATGTATAATTTCCTCCTCCACTCTCCAGTCCAGTAGGTGGCGTTAATGCACCTTTAAGCTTGTTTTCCAACCGCCAATAAACACCAGAGAAGAAGAAGATGATCGCGACTCTCGGCAAAAATGGCGACGCAGTTTTAATGCTGGTGATTAAACATAAACAAAGACCAACGCTCAGAAGTTTGTTGTCCGTGTTTTAGTTTAACGGTCAACGTTATCTTTAATTTCGCGTAAGGACCGTCTCTGTCCGGAGCCGGCGTCATGGAAACAGGTTTGTAGCTGTTGTTTTTAGCCACTAGGCTCGCTAATATTAGCTTGCTAGCATCATTCCTGTATGGAAAGGACAAAACACGGTTAATAAATTAGTCAAATCTTAGTCGGCTTCAGATGATTTAAACAGTTACTGCCGGTTTGAAAATGCCTGAAGGTCTTTTCTTTGCGGATGAGGCCAATTTTTCAATTCGGCAAACAATAATTAGCATTACAACATCATTTAAAATATTAAATTGACAGATTTTTTAATGGAGTCTGGTTAATGCGCTTAGTTCCGCAATGTTTATACAAAGGGATTTATTAGTTACGTACCTTACACATCATGATTTTTCATATGAAAACAACATGTTAATGAAGCCACTGTTAGGCCGATGTTTAGTTGTAGTTGTTGTTGCAGCTGCTGGTTATTTGTCACTAGAACAACAATCCAATTCCAAGCTGCGTTAGAAATGATTCCAGTTTAAGGACTTCCTGATTTACGGACAAAAGGTTTGTGTTTAAGCATCACTCAGGACAATTTCTGAAAAGCTGAGACTGACTTTTCAAATCGGCGCACATTCAATTAACCAGTAAATTTATTTTGTAGTTAAACTGATTCGTGGACAGCTGCCTTTAGTAGTCAGTTGTTAAACATAGCAGCGTTAAATTGCTAGATAATTGCTCAGAGTCTGGTGCTGTGTCTTATCTAAAAGGGCCTGTGTTCTGTGAGAGAAAACGAGATGTGTAGAGTTCATTAAAACGGACAGACTGGAGTGGAACCAGATTAACTGAACATCATTTTTTTTATAGTACTTTCAAAACCTTTTGTCTAAATCTGCCTCCTAACATTTTGTGTGCCAGTCAATTCGCACAGAACCATACTGTGTTCATCATCACGTTATCTAACCGTGAAGCTGTTGTTTTGTGTTTCCTGGTGCAGAGGAACAAGCCAGGAACCGTTTCCAGTCCGAGCTGGAGTTCATCCAGTGTTTGGCCAACCCCAACTACCTGAACTGTGAGTGACAGCAGACAACAGCTCCAGTGTTTCAACATGACGATCAGGAAAGTCTGTCTGTTCAGTTAACTGACCGACCTCTGAGTACATCATTATTTCAGGAAATTATAACAGATTTATTTTCCAACATGAATGTTTCAATCTTTCAAAAACTCACTTATTTTATTTATTTTGTTGGCACCAAAGTGAAGTTCAGTGTAACAATAATAGAATGAGCCTCATAGTAACCCTCATGTGTGATCAGTAAACCCAGAATTAACAGAACCAGGTGAGAACCAGCTTCATGAGACCAGGTATCCAGGGTGTGAGACTCAGTGAGAACAGATCCTCAGAAGCGAGTCGGACTGAGGTGAACCGGCTTCATGAGACTAAACTCCTGTGTTTGTCTGTGCCTCCAGTTTTGGCTCAGAGAGGTTTCCTGAGAGAGAGACCCTTCATTAACTATCTGAAGTACCTGCTGTACTGGAAGGAGCCGGAGTACGCCAAGTTCCTCAAGTAAGACGAAAATGTGTTCTCTGTTGAAGGAGGAACCAACACAGAACGTCTCCCACTGACACGTTCTGTGTGTGGTGGAGAAATACATGCAGAGATTTTTCAGGGATTCATTAAAACGATTCTACACATTGAAAAAATCTCTTGGGAACCTTGTTGTTCTTGATTCCTGAATATATTTCTCCAACAGAGACATTTTAATCGTTGTTACATGTTCTGTTGTTGGTCTGAGCAGATAAAAATAAAACCTCATGTTCATATGAATTAAATATTCAGAGAAACACGACGAAAAAACTTCTGCTGGTGATTTTCTCCATTAATTGTTTGGAAAATGAAAAAAGCTCCTCACCGTTTCCAACAACCTGAGCTGACGTCTCCGAAATGCTGAAAATAAAATCCAAAAACATTCAGTTTAATATCATGTGAGACAAAACAAGCATCCCAATGTAATCTCAGACGCAGCGGATGTTTACATGAAGAGTCAATGAAGTGATGCATCATGGTCTCAGTGGTGACGGGTGGACGTCCCTCTCTCCTCTGCAGGTATCCTCACTGCCTCCACATGCTGGAGCTGCTGCAGTACGAACACTTCAGGAAGGAGCTGGTCAACGCTCAGTGCGCCAAGTTCATCGACGAGCAGCAGCTGCTGCACTGGCAGCACTACTCCAGGAAACGCACCCGGCTGCAGCAGGCGCTGGCCGAGCAGCAGCAGCAGCCGCAGCAGCCGCCGCACGGGAACGCCACCGCCAAGTGATGATGTCACCGGAGGCGGGAGGAGGACTGTGTGTCTGTAGCTGGATCTGGATTCTTGAGGTCGATATGGATGTTTGAAAGAAGTTGGACATCAATATTAAAGCAACAATTTTCTTTTTTTCTTTTTTGTACATAAATAAAACGATGTTAGACAGGAAGTGAGCTGACGGACGTTTTACAGTGAAGACATAAAGTCGTCAGTTCACTCAGGTGGTGACTGATCAGCCGACATCATCAGTGATGACATCAACTCAGGTGATGTACCGGCTAATGACAGAGGAGTCTCCAGTGACACTGAGCCTCAGCAGCAGTAAGGACGTCCACCTGAAACACAGTGACGCGGGCAGAGGAAAGACGAGTCCTGATCCAGGACCGTGTACCACACGGTCCTGGATCAGGAAAGATGTAAAATGTTTATTTGATGAAGCCACAGCTGAAAAACGTGATGTATGAACCTTTTATCATTTCTGTTTATAAAATGTAACATGAGTAAAAAAAGTTTTTGAAAGAAAAATTTCATGTCCTCGGTCGTTATTACTCAGTACAAGGCGAAATCATTTATTCATCCCTCCCTCCTAATTCTGCTACTTATAATTTATTTTTAATACTTAAAAATTGAAGCTTTTATTTCCTCTGATTTCCCTTTTTTGACATATTTAAAACAGAAACTACTAAGTATCAGTGTCCTAACTGGTGCCAACGTTAGTATTATGGCTGTAAATGCAACTTTTAACCTTTTTTAATCTTTTCATTGTGTTTAGTTTTTTAAATATCTTACAAAGGGAGAGGCAGAGTTTCACAGAGCCACACTTAAGGGGAAAAACTAGAATAGGTTCTAAATTTTTTGTTCATATTTATTTCAGCTTTTACTGTAATTATTAAATTGTTTATCTCAGTATTTATGTATGTAATGCATGTATTTTAGTCTTCCACATTTTATTTTTAGTCTTCCATACATTTATTTTGTAAAAAATGTGCCGACATGCTGAAGCAGCATTGGTGGAAGAAGCATTCACTGTGTGTGTGTGTGTGTGTGTGTGCGTGCGTGCGCGAAAAATATTAAGTTGCATAAGATGAAAATACAAGTACCTCAAAATTTTACTGAAGAACAGTGCTTGAGTAAATGTACCAACCTACTTCCGGCCACTATCTATTAGTAATAATTCCACCCAATGCTGTTTTATTAGTGTTAGAATAGAATAAGTGCAGTTTTTGTGTAACTTCTAATTTTATTTTTACTCATTTAAATATGAAGCGATAGGGCTTTTATTGTGAAAGACTGGCGTCGGAAGTGGTGTGGACCGCGAACGTACACACAGAGACAGTAGCGATAGATAGAAAACTTTTGATACAGCGTTTCTCGCCGTTACACCTCTCTCCATAAGTGTGAATGTAACGGTGTTATACTGCGAATCGTTCGGCGATGTTTCCTTGATCTCTGCCGCTAACGGTCTAAACGCAGGAACGGAAGTGGACTGACGGAGATACGGTAACACTTAAGTTATTGATTATTGCTGATTAATCGCACTATTTTGTCTAAAAGTTTGTCTTTTAGTTCAGATACGTAACAAGCTTCATAGCTAGCTAGTTTAAAGAGTTTGTTGTCGTTGTTTCTGGGCATGCGCAGTTTAGGATGGTTAACCGTTCGCCTCGGGGATGATTTAATCAAAATATCGAGTAATAAGATTAATAAATAATTAGAGAGGAAGTTGTTTTTGGATGAATGAGGCTCAGAGTGAAGCTGTTAACCTGCTCCGTGTTTTTAAACAGTTTCTACCTGCATGGTGTTGAGTCTCTCAGCGGGTCAGAGTCCAGACCGGATCCACTGATTAACAGGTGTTCAGTTCACGTCACCTGCTCTGACTACAGGTAAAGTCCTGCCTGTGTACCAGAAAAATGATCCCTGTGACTGAAAAATATCTGTACGTTACCATTTTATATTGGTATTACGTCTGGAGAATTTGATTTGTTGGCCTTGGCGTCTCTGTAGCACCACAACACTGATTATGCTAACAATGCTAATGCTAACAATGAACAACAATGTAACACTTTTACCTTTATCATTAAACTCCAGCTCTGATTTGGATGCTGCACTTGGCCATATTGTGATTTCCATTATGTTTTGATTAATTGTGCAGCTCTAGTCCAAACCTCAAAACGATTAAAAATATAATTAACATAATGTAAATAATTTAAGGAAGAGCAGCAAATTTTCACCTTTGAAAAACTGGAATCATGAAAAAATAAAATAATCAGACTAACAAACAGCAGTCAGATAAACAGAGTGAAGAGCACAGTCTCTCTCTCCCCAGGATGGCGTTGCAGCGGGTGGCGGTTATCGGGGCCGGGGCGGCGGGACTCTGTGCGGCCAGACACATCCTGTCCCGCCCGAACAGCTTCGCCCGCCCGGTGGTGTTCGAGCTCACCGACAACATCGGCGGCACCTGGTGTTACGATGAGCGCGTCGGTAACTATGACAACGGACGACCGGTTCACAGCAGCATGTACAGAGACCTCAGGTATGTTAACACACAGGTGAGTGTGTGTCATCACTCTGCTCACTGATGAACAGAAACTGACTCACAGGTGAGTATGTTGACCTCCTGACCCCGACAGGACCAACCTCCCCAAAGAGGTGATGATGTTCCCTGATTTCCCCTTTGACCCTCAGCTGAGCAGCTTCCTGCCCCATCAGGAGGTGCAGAGGTACCTGGAGAGGTACTGCCACAGCCACAACATCCGCCCTCACATCAGGGTGAGTCGCCCACCCGCTGGTCATATGACCACGCCATCACGCCATCATCAGATCTACATTCAGCAGAGGAAAATAAATCTGTTATTATCTCTTCTTTCTGTCAAACATCTGGATGAATATTGAAGGTGCAGAGTTGAAGCTGGTGTCATGATCCTCTCTGGAGCTGAAACATGAGTCAGTTATTGATTGACAATTATTATTGATCATCAAATAATCGTTTTTCAAGCCTCTCAGATTTGAAGATTTGATGCTTTTCTTGAGATTCATCATCTTCTTCAGCTTTAGGGAATTATAGTGACACCTTTCACTGTTTTCTGGTGTATTATGAAAATAAAATGATATAGAAAATCAATAATCAATAATAAAAAATAATTGTTAATTGAAGCCCTAAATGAACCGAGGCTTCGTGTCAGTTGCCAAACGTTGCAGCTTCTTTTGTCTTATGTGATACATGCTACACGTCTTTGGGTTGTATGACAAAAGCAACATATTTAAAGGAGCTATTTGTAAGTTTTGCTATTGCTGCATCGCTAACGTTAGCATTAGCAGCGGTTTACTGACCAGTGTAGAGGAAACATTGTGAGTTCAGCATCAAACTTCATTCTTTTACTCGCTAACATCTGTCTCCAGAGGCGGAGACAAACACCAGTGTTGACTCTTGTTTAGCTTCTATTTCTATCACTTCCTACTGAAGTTAGCATGCTAACCAGTTTGCATGCTAACCGGTTAGCTGCGGCCCGGTCGCCGCCTCATCACTGTCCTGAAGATGTAGCTGCACAGAGGACAAGTTATAACCTCTTGTCTTGTAAATGAAACAAAGGCTGAAGCTCTCGGCAAGACTGGTCAGTAAACAGCTGTTCATGCTAACATTAGCGGCATAGCAATAGCAAAACTTACAAACAGCTACTTTAAAGACGTCACTTTGTGCTTTAGGAAATGATTGATTATTATTTTACAGTGTCATAAACTAAAAGATTGATTAGATGATGAAGAGTTTGAGCTTTGTTCTTCGTCAGTTCAACACTGCGGTGGAGAACGTGAGGCCTGTCGTCGAGGAGGAGACGACCACGTGGGAGGTGACATCATGTGATTCGTCAGGCGGTCAGAAAACAGAGACCTTTGACTCCGTGTTTGTCTGCTCAGGGTGAGATGGGACAGTTTGTTACTAACACGTTATTTAAGGCACTTCGTCCTGTTGCCACTTGGTGTCACCAAAAGCTTCATTTACCAGGTGAAGTATTTGTTTGTGTTTGTTTCTCAGTCACTACTCTGACCCACACATCCCAGACATACCAGGGGTGGAGAACTTTAAAGGTACAGCCAACATTTATTTGTCTGTTTGTATTGAATAAATAAAAAAGTAGAATTAATAACAAGGAGCTGACTAAAGTAAAGTATAATTTAAAATAGAAAATCCCAGAGGACACAGAGTTGTTGGAGGATGCTAAGCTAGGCTACATGCGTCCTGGACACTGATGTCCCTCCTCTCTCTGTCTGCAGGTGAGGTGCTCCACAGTCACTCGTACAGGTACGCAGAGCCGTTCTCAGGTCAGTCGGTCGTGGTTCTGGGAGCCAAAGCTTCAGGACTGGACATTTCCATTGAACTGGCCAAAGTCGGCGCCCAGGTAACCGACAGTGACGTACAGCACCGCGCTGACGCTTCAGGCACTGAAACCAAAGTCAAGGTGTTTTCAGAACTAAAGCCATGAACGGTTTGCGTCTCTCTCCAGGTAACTCTGAGTCACGGCCGTCCTCGTCTCACCTTCCCTCTTCCCTCTGGGATTCAACAGTCCAGTCCGGTGGTGGCGGTCCAGGACGACGGCAGCGTTCGCTTCCAGGTGACTGAACTCTCCTGAACTGATCTGCACTGACTGAGCCGGTTCAGTCTCTGGAGTTCAAACGGTCTCAGAATTTCTCTCCATGTTAAAATGAAACGCACCTGTTTCAGGACGGGTCTGTGGGCCGGGCCGACGTCCTCATGTTCTGCACCGGGTACAACTTCAGGTATACGTTCCTGGACGCAGATCAGCTGAGTTTGGAGATCCAGGACCACATGGTGTCTCCGCTGTACCGCTTCCTGACGCCACCCGCCTTCCCCTCGCTCTTCTTCATCGGCATCTGCAAGATCATCTGCCCCTTCCCCAACTTCGACTGCCAGGTGAGGAACCAGGTCTCAAGACTCTCACTGTGACGTGTGATCCAGATTCAGCCAGAAAACTTTATTTGTACAGGAAGAAGAAAACAGACAGATACAGGAGAGAGAGGACACGACAAAGGGAAAGATGAAGTTAAAAAGTCAGAGGCAACAACAGGAAACATCCATCTGTTCTGGTTCTTATCCTCAGGTGCTGAAGACCTGGCTCCTCCCACAGCTCAGCATATGTCAAGAGTCAAATGTAAGAATCAGTCCTGTCCAGTGCCAGGGTCAGTTCAGACCTTAGAGACCAAACCTCTGATTGTGTCTGAGTTCATGGCGATCAATGAAGAGGATGAAGCTGATGGAGCCTCAACCAGAGGAATTGATTTATTGATTTCTCTCTATAGATCTGATCACTCCTCTTCAGCTCCTCTGTAGTTCATGACGCTCTGTGGTTTGATGCTTCGGGATCTTTCCAGTCGATTATTTCATGAAATATTTCATGTTGATCGATCAGCTGTGTGAGTGTCAGATGCTCTGACCGTCTGCTGAACACTGTGGTGACGTTTCCATGACAACAACAGGAGGAGTGAGAGCGACAAACTTCTTAAATCTTGTTGTTTAAGACATTCTTTTTCTTCAGGCAACTTTGAGATGTGAACAGGTGTCACAGGCGCTAACGCAGCCAATAAACGGACTCCATGGAAACTGTAGAATATTACTGCTGTAAAATCTCTTTTACTGCTGCAAATACCTTAATGTTTTTCCTTAACTAAGGAAACATGTTGAGAGATTGAGGGGAAATCTTCCTGTGTAGTAGAAGTGTCAGACTTCAGGAGAAAACTGACGGTGTTTTGTGCAGCGCGCCCCAGAGAAACGTTCAGGACCAGACTCAGGTGGATGTTTATGAGCAGGTTGTTCACAGGTTTTGTTCGTAGTGAGATTAAGTTCAGTTCAGACGTCAGGCTGATGAGATCTGAGCTCTGGTCCCGTTTTGTCTCTGAAGGTCCAGTTCGCTCTGGCTGTGTTGGACGGCTCCGTCTCTTTACCGTCTCGGGCCGAGATGGAGGACGAGGTCCGTCGAGAGCTGCAGGAAAAGGTGGAGCGTGGAGTCCAGCGGCGCCACCTGCTGATCATGGAGAAGGATCAGTGGGAGTACTGCCGGACGCTGGCTCACGCCGCCGGCTTCCCGCCGCTGCCTCCTGTCGTACGCAGCCTGTACGAGGAGGTGTGGCGGCAGAGACAGATTCACCCCCAAAGCTACCGGAGCCTCAACTACAGGCTGATCAGTGACACCCAGTGGGAGCTGATCGATTGATCAATGGAGAAAAATTTATGATCAAAATCACAAAATAATAATGATAAACAACAATTTTATAAAGAACTTCAGCTGAACAACCTTCAAACAGGGAGAAAGTCCAGGAAACACAAGTTGATGCAGCTCGTCATCTGAAGGTCAGTCCACCATCTTGGATTTCACCTTTCAGCTCCACTGACTCTGAAAACAATCACCTGCACTCCATCAGTTGGCCGCTGCATGACTGTGGTCCAGACTGAAACATCTCACCAGCCTCTGGATGAGACCTCATGACGTTCATGTTCTCCAGAGGATGAACCTCACAGACGGTGGTGATCCTCTGACTTCTCCTCTGGCGCCACCATCAGGTCACATTTGAACACTTTGGTTTATGATCAACACCTGCAGAACTGCAGCTGTACTGGCAATCCAGAGGTTCTTATTAATGGCTAATAACTGATCTATAAGAGGTTATTAACAATTAATAAATGCATTAATTACAGCTAATAAATGGAGCCTCATTAGGAAGCGGTGCCTGAGACAGAACGTGAAGCTTGTGTTTGAGTTTGGTTGTTGTTTATTAGCCGACAAACAAATCAGCACTAAACTACATCATTAACCCCTGAGGAGACAGACCCATGTGAGTCATAACACTGGTCTCCTCTGAAAGGAAACTTTAAATTCTACAACCAAACAAAGTCACAGAGACACTGACATGAAGAAATTTAAGTTTTTTGTCTGATTTCTGTTTTTTGGCATAAAAAGAGAAAGTCAGGCCTGTAGTTGGAGCTGTGGTGGAGTGTGAACAGTTGCTGAAGTGATGTGAGGATCAGGAGACTAACAGCTTTCTAATAATGTATAAGTTTGTCCAGGTTGTGTGAAGAGTCTGGTGAACACACTTTAATCAGTGCGACCGGGTCACAGAGGAGGGACGTGGACTTTAAAAGGTTAAGGTACGGTGGCCCCGAGAGGTCAAAGCACTGCAGCTGAAGAAAACAACACACAACACAACGGAAGTGTTTCCAGGGGACACAAAAAAATGCTGCACCAGTCCGGGGACATAGCAGTGAACTCTCCTCTGATTGGCTGACTGTTTTCTGAGTGATCAATAAAAATAAAGCAGATTTCAGGTAAAAACACTCAGAGAAACCAAATCCTGCAAGGTTTGGATGGTGGGTCCAGGTGGGCGGGGCTTGGTGACTGCTTAGCTGTGACATCACAAAGTTCCAGAAGTCCTGACGGCTGGTTTTAAGGCTCAGTTTCTGAATACAGGCTGTGTGCATTTCTCTGTGGACTGAGGCTTTGATACTTTCACAGTATTAATATAGAAGCTAGAGCTGATCTATAATCACACTACACATGGACACAGACCTTTACTCTGGAGGCAGGGCCACCGTGCTGAGGAGATATAAAGTCCTGTGCAAAAAGTGCAAACTTGTTAAATAAACATTGATACTTGTGTTAATCTGCATGATTTGAGTTTTGTTGTTTGTAAGTCTTTGGTTGTTTCTCTGTCGAACACTCTGACCTGCAGAGGCAGCGGATGTGTCTCGTCCAGACAAACGAAGGCGATCGCTCGGCTGATTAATCATTTCTGAGTCGTTCACTGGGAGCGAACGGATCCACACGTTAACCATGAACGAGGCCGAGGACACAGACAGCTGATGTCAACAACACACTTTAATCCAGATTACTGCGCCACAAAAAACAAAACGTCAAAATACACCAGTGGAAAAAATGAGGTCTGATATCAGAGACTGACCTGAGCCCGAAAACAACAACAACAACAACAAGGTAACATGAAGCAGCAGCGTCCGTCATGCACAGTGTTGCTCTTTATAAAATACATTCACACACCAGCGCAGGTCACAACCACATATTAATGACACGTTCCAGGATGATTCAGTCCCGTCGTCACTAACGTGACACAAGAACAACAAAGTCAGCAACCTGCTGACCTTCAACAGAACACAGTCAGATTTTATGTCACAGGGTCAAAGGTCACTTCTCTAGTTTCTGCAGAGCAGGAGAAGGTGCGTGTTCACGAGCATTTTTACTTCCTGTCAGGTCGACGTTTGGGGGGAAAAGGTCCCTTCTGTCTTCTGGTGCGATAACAGAAGAGCTTAAAGGATCAGTGGATTCATTAGTTAAAGTAGTTAAATGTTATAAAAGTCGTTTCATATCATTGTAAACTGGATCTTTTTGGACAGAACATTGAGACATTTGAAGACGTCACTTTGGACTCTGAGAATTTTGACTTTATTTTCTATAAAAGATTCAGATCATAATGAAAAATAATCAGCAGAGTAACTGGTAATAAAAATAATCATTGGTTTCTCTTCACTGTGTCCCAGACTCCTCCTACATACAGGAATGAGGAAGTAAATACGACGTAAAGATTAATTGTTTATGAAGCTCACTATGTGGAAGCTGAGGGTTAAGGTTAGTTCACACTCACAAACATTGTTTTATCCTGTTTTCTCGAGATTACGGGATAAAAAAATCTTTTGGAGTTTAGCCTTTCTCGTGTCAAGAACATTTTTATTCTCATCCTGAAGCTCTCACTCTTTCCTCAGGTTCGTTTGTATAAATGTTCGGACCTGTCATAAATCTGTTCTGACATGAGGCTCAGTGTTTTCCTCCTGCAGTGTTTCTTATTATTATATTCTCATTATTATTATTATTTAAACTAGTATGGATGTGGGACACGCTGTGTCTTTAGCAGCCACGACCACAAAAGAATCCACGTCTGGAATCAAATCAAAATCACATTAGATCTGAGCTCTGAGAGTTTGGGGGCAGATGAAGGTGAAGATGCTGCGAACTGCAGGAAATGAATCTGTTGAGGGTAATATGAGGGCAGTCGATTTAAATAAACACTGTCCCCTGTATGAGGCTCCACACATTCACTGAGGGAGCGATGAGGACGCTGTAGTTTGAGTTGGTGCTGGCTGTTCAATACTTATGTTTTGGTCCCGACTGAGAATTAAACTGTTGTTTATTTATTCTTTGATCAAACAGTTCCTGATGGAAACCAAAATTTAGCCAATTTGAAATAATTTTACTTTGAGACATTCTTGCACATATGTGTTTCCATCCACCAGTTCTTATGTGTATTTTAAAGTTTCTAGAAATGTCAGAAATTCAAAAAAGAAAAAGGTTTTTGCACCTTGAGGAAGCGGAAAAAAGTTGGTACATAAGCAAAAGCAAAATGTGACATTACAATGGAAACAGAACTTCAATGATGTTTCCACCGAACAGACGAAAACATCAAAATCATGGTTTTCCATTGTTTGCGCTCCGACTTTTTTAATGTTGCATCATCTTCTTTAGCAATGATTTCCTGGAGATTTACTTTCACCAACCGTTTATCTGAATGTGCCCGGCTCATAATAACTCTTTTCACAGTGGTGGATGGAAACGTGCGTTCATTTGTATTTTCTTTTGCTAACTGAAATTTGTTTAAACATGTTTTGAATTTGGATGGAAACTCAAGTATAAACCTCCAAACACTCTACAAAAAAAATGTTGCTCCTGATGCGTCATCATGTTTGTATTTTACTTAAAAAGAATTTCCTAGAAGATGACCCTGGAAGACTTGGACTCATTCTCCATGTGAACCTGCCTTTCAACCTTCTCTGCCGCCTCCTGGTCGTCCTCTCCCACCCCGTCCTTTTTGAGGATCTTCAGTGGCCACCAGAGGGAGCCGTTCCGGCGTTCTCGGCGGACGCTGTGTTCTACCGGCCAGCAGCAGGGGGCGCCCTTATCCCCTGTCAGGAAGTAGAGGAGGGCGTTGAGCCAGGCATTGCAGGAGGCCAGCGGCCGGGTGACCTTATAGCAGATGGAGACGGTCTTCATGGCGTAACAGCCACCGAGCTGCCCCCGCCGCAGGAGCAGGAAGAGCGTCCGGGTCACGTGGAAAGGCAGGAAGCAGAGTGCAAACAGGAGCGTGATGGTTACGATGGTTTTGATGGATTTCCGCCGCCGCCGGATATAGTGGGAGTACTGCGAGCCAGAGATGGAGACTGAGGTTCTTTCCCGCTCTCTAACTCCCTCTGATGCTCCGTCCCCCACCTGACCGTCCTCGCCGCCCTCTATCGAGCTGGGAGGGGAGCGGAGGGTCTGAAAGATTGTCCTGACCACTTGAGAGTAGCACCAGGCAATGATGACGAAGGGCACAAAGAAGCCCAACAGGTGGAGGACGATGCCGTACGGGACGTAGTCGGCAAACTCCTTATCGATGGCGTCGTCCCAGCAGTTCATGTACCCCTCGCCATCCTGTTCCCCAGTCCTGTTCCCACTGTCCCTCGCCCCTCCAGGCCCAGCAACCCCGCCACCTCCTCGCCGGACGTATCCAGTCTGGGCGAACCTGAAGATGGGGCAGGTGAGAATGAAAACCACCACCCACACCAACGCACAGGTCCCCTTCACCACCCGCTTGCTCTCCAGAGTGATGGTCCTCATCGGGTGGCAGATCCCCAGGTACCTGTGGAGGACAACCAGCGGTAAGTTTGAATCCATCGAGTCTAAAGTCACTCGACAGTCGCTGTGTAAAAATGACAATCTGCTTTTTTCTACCTCTGTCTGAAGTTAAGGACACAGTTTTTTAAAAAGATAAGAATTTAGATCTTCCACCGGTTCGTCTGCACATTTCAAATTTGTGTTTTCAAAACCTGAGTGTAAATTAAAAAAGAGTTGAAGTACAATGAAGTTTGAAATATACCAAGTTTGGTTTATCGGTAGAAACAAAATGCAAATCAGTGTCCACCTTTGTTTGGTTTTTTCAGGCACTTCACCTGTTGTAATTTCTGTTTAGGTGTTGACATGAACACTGTGGTAATTATAAGTCTGATATGACATGAATGCACCATTACCCTTAATCCTTTACCCCCAATAGTTTCGGACAACCAACCAAATGGTTTGTGCCACCTAGTGATAAGTGATAGCGTGATTCTCCACTGGGCTGGCGTGTTTCTGTAGCATCCTACCTGTGCACGGAGATGCAGGTGAGGAAGAAGATGGAGCAGTAGAGGTTGAAGTAGAAGAGGAAGCGCACGAGGCGGCACATGAAGTCCCCGAACACCCAGCTGTCCCTCAGCACGTAGCTCGCCACCAGAAAGGGCAGCGACAGGCCGTACATCAGGTCGGTGGTGGCCAGGTTCACCATGTAGATCAGCGAGGTGTTCCAGCGCCGCCCACCACCACCGCTGCTGCCCCCGCCGCCGCAGCAGCCGCCGTGGTGACGGCAGGAGCGCAGCAGCACTACTGAGTTGAGGGTGAGGCTGAAGAGGAAGGTCAGCGAGTAGCAGACGGGCAGGAAGACATACTTGTAGGATTCATCGAAGCTGCAAGAAGACGGGGGGAGGGACGAGGTGGGCAAGGTGCCAGAGGTGTTGGGATGGTTGCTCGCCGCCGCCACCAAACTAATGTCCGGATTGACGTTGGAGCCTTGGCTCAATCTCATGATCAACCTCTGAGGGTTATTCCTGGCAGAGCTGGATCAGTTCAGGTTCCTCTGGCATCGTCTCAGCTCCTTCACCGAACTCAAGTCTTCTCACTCTCTGAGGTTTCCTTCATTTGTCCTTCCTCTATCTATCAATCAATCTATCTATCTATCTACTATCTATCTATCTATCTATCTATCAATCTATCAATCTATCTATCTATCTATCTATCTATCTATCTATCTATCTATCTATCTATCTATCTGATCCATATCTCTGGTGAGAAGAGTTCCTGTGAAAGGGGAAAGAAAACACACAGTCATTGGTTTAGTTTTGCTGATGAAGACTATGTCTCACTCAATTAGCCCCTCAATCATTAACGAAGCTTTCCGGAAACCTCTCTCCATTCATGTAGCCTTTGTGTTCCAGCTGTTGAAGCGTTTGGGTCAGGGTTTAAATTCAAGCCTGTGTTTTGAAACAACAGAGTCAAATCATGTCACAACAACTGTGTTGAGGTACGTTGGCTGTTCAGGACAGTAACAGCTCTTCAATCATACTGAAATCACACGACATGAAACTGGAAAGATCATGTCGTCAGGAGGGAGAAAAGCTTTTCTAATGGACATGACGAATACAGGATCTTCAGGATCTGAAGCGTAGTTTATATTTTAATGATTTAACTCTGTGATAGTGTCACAAAGTAAAAAGTAATGTTGTTTTTTCAACCACAAAAACTAGAACCTTCTGTCAACAGACCACGCAGCTTTCAGCAGTGCAGACTGAAATACCTCAACAGCTACTGGACACACTGCCATGAATGTTTTTCTTCTAAATAACTATTGGTCATATATTTGGGCGGCACGGTGGAACAGTGTTAAGCACTGTTGCCTCACAGTGTTTGTTGTTCTCCTCATACAACAGCTGATCCAGTTAATTGGCTCCAGCCCCCCACACAAACCTAAAGGGATCAGCAGTACGGCTAATGGATGGCTGAATGAATGGATGAATGGGTGAATGAATGAATGAACAGATGAATGAATGAATGAACAGATGAATGAATGGATGAATGAGTTGATCATCAGTGTTTTCCTGCAGCAGCGGTTTCATGGCGATCTCTTGAAGTGTTTCCTGTTCCCGTCCGTCAGGACGACAGAGGTTGATGTAAACAGATCATCTTATATTTGGTTTTGCTGAATCATTATTACCAATATTATCAATATCACCCTGAATTTACTTAATTAGAGACTGAAATCATCAGAAAAAATGTCCAAAACAATCACACTGATATAATAATTTCAACAGATACACAACATTATATTATTATGATCATTTATTGTAATTATTACTTTATAATCAGCTTTGTTTTGAATGCCAATGTTCAACTTCTAACTTAAAGAAACAGAAATACCACCTTAATATTTTGAACAGATGAGTAGATGTGCTTTTACCATTAATGGTAAATCATCAGTTATTATGTGTTAATGGTGTCTGTACTGCACACAAGGTTTTTAGTTTCCCATAGTTCCCAAGTTGACATGTTGTTTTGTCCAACCCAAGACTTTTAGAGACAAACCCTCTCACTGGAGATACACAACTGTTGTTAATTCATTTAAGCACTTCTAATTTCACACATCAAAGAGGACATGAATGCGTCGCAGCTGGATTTGTGTCACGTCCAGTCAGAGCAGTTTGCAGCATTTGAACAGGACAGACTAAATCTGAAGTAAAACTGTCCCTGATCATGAGGAACTGCAGCTCTCAGCCAGTCTGGGTCCAGAGCTTCACGCTCTGAACATCGGTGTGATCTGGATCAGATGGACTGATGTCCTACCTTCAGTCGTCCTCTGAGTCTCGTCTTGTCCTCTGAGTCTCGTCTTGTCCGGTCTCTTCGGCGGAGTTGTGGCTGAGAAGAGTCTGTTTCGGGGCCGAAGGGTCTCTCGGGGCTTCTCCCCTGACCTTCAGCTTCTCTGTAAATAATTAATGAGCGTTCATTCAGTCAGAACTGCAGGAATGAAACTCAATACAGGGACTGCAGAGCAGGAGGAGGCGGCGCTCGCAGTGCAGCTCCGAGCTGTTGACCTCATGGGACGCTCTGGCTCTTTATAGCAACTGAGGTTTTAAATGATGAAATGTTCTTCAATATTATTATCAAGATTTCAATTCTTCTCTCAGATGCTGAAACATTCATCTCAAGATAATTACATGGTGATTTTATATTGCTGTTTGTACTGTCGATACAAACTGTTGTAACTGTGTTGAAGTGTCTCATATCGTCCCTGTTAAAAGACTAAATCACTGACCTCAGTTCTGACAGAATAATCATGAGCTCGAAAAAACAACATGTTATTAATCTGCAACTGGTTTTTACCAGAAAACAAAAATATTAAAGAGAAAGAAAATGTTACGTAGCATTAATGATTAAAGATGATCAAGAGCAAGAATGACTGAAGCTGATTAACATATCATTAACACATCATAGTTCATGAAACAATAGAAAATGTGTTTTTTGGAATTAACTATATTGTTGAGGTTTTTGAATCATCAATATCCTTACATGTACAGACCTTTAATCAATAGCTGATCAATAGCTAAATCTGTCTAACTGAGATAATAAACCACTCACCTTTTCTTTGGCAGAAGCTGCGGAAGCTTTAAGAGTCTCGCTCTCTCCTCCTCGTCCTGCCTCTCGTTATCTGAGGCTTTAATTAGAAAGCAAAGTGAATACAGTAAACACATCAGCCCCTCCTCCTCTGTTCTCCCTCCTTCACCTCCAACCCTCCTGCTCTGTTCCCTCCATCATCATCATCATCAACTCCGATTCATACGGTAAATACTGATTTTGTCCTCCGACAGTGAACACACAAGTTGGAGAGCCGCATGACAAAGCAGTGCTCGTGTGTTTGAACACGCAGCAGTGTTGAGTATAATCAAACACAGCAACACAATCGCTGGTCAAACAGTGCGCAGGTAGCAGAGGTATGAATCAACACGGTGGGGGTTAGGATGTCAAATTACTCTGACATTTATTCAAAATACTTGCTGCAAATAATGGAAAGAGTTCCTCTTTAAATTGTGAAAAATGTCCATCATTATTTTCCAAAGCCTTTTGTTGTGTGACCAGCTGTCAGAGACTCAAAGACGCTGAAATTTCTGTCAGAGAAAACTACGAAAAGAAGCAAATATTCACATTTAAAAAGCTGCTGCTGGTGGATTTTATTGCTTAAAAGACTTCAGACATGTTGCCAGTTAATTTTCTGTCAAGAAAAAGCCCTCAGGAGTTTAATCTGACCGTGCTGCTTCTAGACGTCCGAATATACGACGACATCGCACATTTTATTGAGGAAATCAAAGTTTTGTTACGTTAGCAAAGTTAAGCTAGCTTACATCTTAGCTATGGTCAAGCTCACTTATTTTTCTTGTGTTTTAACAACAAATATTTACTAAGTATTTCTACAAAACATTACAAACAAAGACTCATGACACAGGACTAATGATAGCTAACAGGTTAGCGAACTTTCAATTATTAGTTTTCTGCTGCTTGTTCCCACATGAACTCCTAGCTTTAGCATGACTTTTCCTCATACTTTTTTTCTAGTGTTTTCAGAACTAAAAGAGCTTTAAATAAAACTAAATATTTAAGAAGCTAATACAGGTTAAATAGATACTGATATATAAATAAAATGATTATACTGAGAACACAAAACACAAATACAAAACAGACCTTTTGCGTCTCAAAATATATTTCAAAATTAATGTTTACATTCACAAATACATTTGTAATTAATTTTACTTACATTTTAAAATACATCTCTAAAGTCACAGTGAAACGAAAAACAATCTGTTCTCTTTGTTCAGGACAAATATTCCTCTTATTATTGTCTGAATGATCCTTCACTTTGTTACACACCACACTGACATAAAGTTTCCAGAGGAAACATCACATTAAGCTTCATTACTTCAACACTCTCATAAAAACGTTTCAGTGTGACTTTAAATATATATATGTGAATAAAAAAGTTAACAAAGACATTGTCCCTTTACAGTACATTGCCCTCCATTAATATGACATTCATTCTTATCACAGATCAATGTGAGAAAATGTGGAAATAATCAGTATCAAAATATAACTTCTTTGTAAGGCACTAGAGGACATTGCTAGTGGTGGTTTATAAAAGCCACATTTTAAATAATGTAAATGTCCTTGGCTGGTGTATAAACCAAAGGTTAATTGCTGCAGTTATATATAAACACATCCTCAAAAATGTTCAGGAGCTTAAAAAAGCAGCGTGGTCTCAAGGTGGAAAACCATGTGGTGACATCATCAGGTTAAAAGAAGAAAACTCAAAACACGGCAGCAATATTTGATGTACGTCATCACATACACTTGGCTATATGAAGTGGATTATTCCCTTGCATTTCTTACAAGTAAACAATAGCATAATTCCTGCCTGTACCTGAAGTGTTTAGCATCAGTTAAAGAGGAATGCCACCAAAATTTCTAAACTCTTTCAATGTTATATGCATTTGTTTAACATCAATATTATAACTTGTAAAGTCATTTAAAAAGGCAGCTCAACGAATGTAATTGCTTCTAAACTTATAGAACAAATGGACGGCCTTGTTCTTGTACCTAATATCAAATATGAACTATTTTCCTTCTTATCTCAGCTACACAGGACTGTCTGAGAGTGGTGCATTAGCTCAGTCATGACAACATATATCTAAACTAAATTTGGTGAAATTCCCCTTTTGTTTATTTGTTCTGTGTTTTTAGGAAAAATAACAACAAAACAAAAAGGTATCAGTTGTCTTGCTACAAATGCTGTATGAGTGTCTGTTCCCTTCTTATAATAACAGGCAAAAGTAATAATGTAAAAAACACAATAAAACTTAAATAACATAAGTTAGAAATCCTGCCCTTTTTTCCGATAGCATTTCACTTTTGTCAAAAAACAGTTTTAGAGAATGAAGGTAAGAAAGTAAAACAATATGGACTTTTCTATTTAGTGGAAACGCTTAAATTAAAAATGATTTCTAAAACTGAGCTCAGTATAAAATTTGATCCCAAAAACTTTTCATTCAGTTGTGGTTCCCCTCAAATCAAAACGTACTCAGACTCACTACTGGAGTTTCTACCTGAGAAATATCACACAATTCAAATGCACAGACGCCACCGTCACATTTCTGTGTCCTACTCTAAAGTTTATAGAAAAACAGCTGTTAAAACTAGATTGTTTGACCAAGTAAAGAAGAAAGATTTTTATCATAAATTCCACTTTTTTTTTGTACATGATTAAAGATTTCATCCTTTTTTCTTCAACAACCCGAGCATTTGTTTCTTGAGTGCATCTTAAAGGCCTTGAAAACCACGTTTTTCTTCCTTTACATTAAATATTTATGACTAAATAAGCAACATTTAAAATTAAAGTTTGTCAAAAAACATCAATACTTATTACTTATTAATCTTAATGCATGAACAACCTGAGCTAATCTGCTTCCTCAGAACTGTGTGAGTGTGGTTTTATCACATTTGATTGACGATGGCCAGTAGAGTATTGCTTAAAGTTTGACTGATGGAAGGAAACACATGTCCTGCCCACTTCAAACAAGTCAGAGGACACTGACATCAATTATCAATTTCTTAAGTAAAACGACAAAAACTGCTCAAACTTGCTCAGAAAATAGTGTTTTCATGTGTTCAACGATCCCATTGTTGATAGTAGAAAGCTGATTGAGAAAATAGGTTTTTGGGGCCTTTAAGATTTACCACTTCACCACACCCTCATCTTTTACAACTAGATTGTTGTTTCAGGTGCTGTCGGTGCAGCGTGTCTTGTAATGATGCTAATGCTTTTGTTTGGGTCCCTAACACACTCCCGGTTTACGCTCTGTCACCTCGTGCATCATGGGAAGCTATCGGATATCAAAAGATCCAAGTGCAGATGCAACCAATGCAAACAAGAGATTGAAATCCAAACCAGTTTGTGTAAATGCATCTGTCTCTCTGAGATGTACGTATGTGATCTTTACTCCGCCCAGGATTAACTAAGTGGGTCAGTGTGGAAGTGAGACACTTGCAGCGTTCGTGCTCTGTGATAATGAAACAGAATTTTGAAGAAACAAATATTGTAATCGATTCTGAAGCATCTGTAAATCCAGACATAAATTATCCTCCGCATATCCAAATCCTTTGATGTTATTCGTAACCATAGTGTCGTCTGCTAATAACCAACGGATGATGGAAACTATATCTAGTTTTCTTCTCTGTAAGAACTGGTCACCCAGAATTACTCTCTTACGTATACTGGCGTCTATTTCCTCTCTCAGCCTCCTCCTTCTATTCCAGATACAATTGCAAAAAAACTGAAAACACAGATCCTGAGTAGCTTAATAGACCGAAGCACTTACACTGCAACACTGGATTAAATGGCTGAGTGCAGTTTAGGAAACATGATGACAGGATCTGTGCTGAAGAGCTGCGTTGTGTTTGTTTCGGCAGGTTCCGAGGTCGGAGATGTTGACGAACGGATTCGGCTTCTCAACAGTCAAACTGAAGTCTTTGTTGATTTGAACCAGTGACGTTCTGTCTGTTGGTGGTTGGTTCTCCTTCTCATCTTCTTGTCAACCTGTCGTCATGTTCCAACTCTCATCCGAACTTTCCTTTGATCGTGTGTTGAAGATTCATCCCGTCGATCACATAACTGCTGTTTGTTTCAATCCTGTGATCCCATGTCAGAGCGACGCTGCACCACTTTTTGGGTTATTTAATTTCCCTCCATGTTGACCGTCCTCTCGTATCTCCCTCATGTTGCTCCAGACGCTGGTGATTTGCCAGTTTTGATAAATTAGCATGTTGGCTAACGTTTTGTTGAAGTAAACGACTCCTGGGATGATGTGGACGAGCAGCCCCACCTGGTCCCAGAGAAAGGTCCTCGTGGACGTGGAGAAAACTCAACAGCTTGGCTGAGTTTGTGCGGACCGTCCGGTCCGTGGTCCTGGTGTTAGGTCAGGTCCTGGACGTCCAGCAGCATGGCGTCCTGCTTCGTCCTCAGCTGGTCTCGTACCAGCAGGTGGGCGACCAGCTCGGAGCTCAGAGCTGGAAGAAAACCAACAAGACAAAAACTCAGGTGTGGTGAAATGACAGGATGTGGTCTGTTATAGACATGGACATGGGGGGGGGGGGGGGGGGGGGGTACTGTACTGCAAAGATACTGTGTGAGGTTCATTAAAGTCAGAGTCAGAACTCACAACTAGCGGTTGGAGCATAAAGAATTACACAATAGGAGCAGATAGTTTTAACGTGTGCGTGCGTGCGCGTGTGTCTGTGTACCATGTACGTCCTGTTGAAGTGATGCTCTCAAGCTGCTGAGCTGCTGCACCGAACGATCCTGCAGCTCCCAACGCTCCAGATGTTTCCGCTTGGCAACACCGCTGCTGCCGACCAGACGCTGCAACACACACACACACACACACACACACACACACACACACACACACACACACACACACACACACACACCACACAAACACACACACACACGGAATCATCTACGGAACACATTTCTCTTGTATTAAAAAGGACTCTGAAAGTCTTAAGTTTTTTCGGTCGAACTCTGGATTTAAGACGTTGGAAGCCTTTTGCGTGTTTTTTCTTGTTTAGTTTCTTTGAGGAAACTGAATTCATACTTTTCATCACCCTGTTATCATCTTCCTCGTTTCATTCCCTGCTCTTCATCCCTCCTTCTGTCCTTCCCTTTACCTCCTTCTCCTTCTGCTCAGCCAGCAGTTTGTCTCTCAGCGTCCTCAGAGCGGTGGCCACTTCCTGTTTCAGCCCAGAGGCGTGGCAACCGTTGCGCCCCGTTCCCATGGAAACCTGATGGAGATGTAAGGTCAGTGGTCAGGTAACGATCCCACGAGCTTTGATCAGAAGAAACAAATACAAACATCTGCGTGACTTTTTCCAAAGGTCCGATATAAATATATAAAGTTTCAGTAACATTCAGTCGGGCTTCCTTCTCTCTGAAGATATTCAGACTTCTGTAAAGTTTCAAGAACATGACACACCTCAGCCGGATGTGGCGGACCGTCGGCTGCACCTCACACAGGAGCAGCGCGGTCAACAGGCGTCAGGCTTATCATCTAGTTGATCTTCTTTGATCTGGTTTAAATCATTTCTGCAGTTTCAGACTCTTTTTATTTTATTTAGACAAACGTCTTGTGCAGCTGTCGCCACAGATTTGTCTTCTTTTGTTTCATAAAAATGTCCAGTTGTCATTTCAAGTGTCTCAGATCAGATAAAGTCCAGATTTATTTACACTCGGTCACGTATCTGCTGCTCGGATCTGAAATCAGCTCAGTCCGTCTTTGTGTTGGGAGATCGGGGTCGGTCCCATCAGGGATCAGATAAATGCTCCTTGAGTTTGATCAGATGTGTAGAAACATCTGGAGAACAACAGCTCGTTGTGTTTACAAGGTAAGAGGTTATAATACGTCTTCAGAACGGAGGCTACAGTGAGCCGCTATCAGAAAGTGAGGAGACGGGACGGAGCTAGCTGGTTAGCATGCTAACATCAGTGGAAGAAAAGACGTGATCGAGACAAGAGTTAACGTTGGTGTTTGTCTCCACCTCTGGAAACAGATGTTGGAGAGTAAAAGAATGACATTTGATGCTGAATTCACGTTTCTTTCAGACTGGTCAGTAAACAGCTGCTAATGCTAACGCTAGCTATGTAGCATTAGCAAAATTTACATATAGCTCCTGTAAAATTATGATTATTATTATTACTGCTCTTGTTATTGTTATTATTATTGTTGCTGTTGATGTTATCGTCATCATTATCATTATTATTATTGATAACTTTACCTATGCTATTGCTATTACTATTTTTACCAAATCAACATATTAACATGTATGCAGCTGTTCCTGGTCTCTCTCTCTCCCACCCCCCACCCTCCTCTCTCAACCCAACCTGTCTGTGTTTCAGCACATTTCAGTCAGCCTTCAACGCCTCTTGTTCAGAGTTGAGGCAACATCTGATCCAGTCACATGTGGAGACAGTAACTGGGCTCAGTCTCTGGTGGTTCAGGTCCAGTGTGGTGGTGTGAAGGTGATTCCCCGCCCCGCTCAGCTCTAATGTAGACAGAGACCTTTCTGTTGGCTCCATCCTCCTCTTCCTCGCTGTCGCTGTTGTTGATGAAGCACAGCTGCAGGTTTCTGTGGTTGTGAAATCTGTAAACAGACAATAAACATCCTGAAGCTCCAGCAGGAGGAGACAGTGACCCTGAACGCCTCACAGTGTTCAGACTGTTTACACTTGAGTCCCTCTTGTTTATTCTTATTCACATTTTTCTGCAGTTTGATGCTGATTTTTATTTTAACTTTTTCTGCAGCATGAAGCAACTTTTCATTCAGTCTGTTCACAGCATCTGCTTCATTTACTCCTGTCACTTCTCAAACTTCTCCAATCTGAAAATATTCTGTATTTTTCCTCTAATTTCCTTTTTAAAAAAATGACTGAATCCATTAATTAATTATTAAAATAATTGTATTTTTTCTCTCTATCAACGAATCGACAGAACAGAACCAGTTGTTCTGAGTTTTACTCTGACTGACCTCCAGTGACCCCAAGCTGCTGCCTTCAAAATAAAACACACATTAAAAAAACATTAGAAGCTTTTAAATGTGCAGACCGTGCGGCTCTGCGTTACCGTGACGTGCCGGCAGCGGCTCGACACCTCCTGAAGTCTTCCTCCTCTTCCTCCCACACGTCTCTCCACACTCCCCCCTGACTCTCCTCCATCCTCACCCCCACCTCCCTCTGCAGGAAGACAGAGAACACAGTGATATTACTCCAAACAGATCTTCTGATAACACACGACGGATTAAACCAGCTGAAGGTTTCTAAAGACGAGAACAAAGGAAATATGTGAAAATCATGTTCAAAGTTTTTCACTAAATCAGTTCAGGATTTCTTCACAGGATGGAGAAATGAATCTTATGGATCAAGATCACAGATCAGACTCATTACCTTCATATTGAGTTTGATTCTAATGTTTCTATTCTGTGATATTTTGGCAGCAAACCCACAAAAGTAAATTCCTTGTATGTGTGAATGTAAATCAGCTGATTGATGCTGATTCTGGTTCTGAACAAAAGCATAGACAGATCTGATCTGAGGTCTGTTTACTGAAGCAAAGGGAGGTTTTCAGACTAAGTTATCATTATGTCACAAATATGCAGCAGTGATCTGCACAGTGTCCATAATGTCAGGGTGGTTGAACTGGGTCGCTCTTCTTATTTCAGCTCCTTGCACCGTGTGAAACCACAAACTGGGTTTCACTCAGAGGATTTACAGACACAACAAACATGTTCTCATCCTTCAGGAATGAAATCTGACGGGGACCAAAATAATGACGAGGTGGCAAAAAGAACCAACAACGACAGTTTCAGGGCTGCAGGAACAAGTCATGAACCCTGACGTGTTGATGTGTTGAACTTGTGATCAAATAGTTTCTTATTTCCACATGAGTCTCTTTGTGGCTGTTTGGTTGTTTTGTCTCTTTGTGGCTGTTTTGTTGTTTTGTCTCTTTGTGGTTGTTTGGTTGTTTTGTCTCTTTGTGGTTGTTTTGTTGCTTTGTCTCTTTGTGGTTGTTTTGTGTCTCTTTGTGGTTGTTTTGTTGCTTTGTCTCTTTGTGGTTGTTTTGTGTCTCTGTGGTTGTTTTGTTGTTTTGTCTCTTTGTGGTTGTTTTGTTGCTTTGTCTCTTTGTGGTTGTCTTGCGTCTCTTTGTGGTCAGATCCCTCCTGAGGCTCCTGCTCATTAAAACCAGTAACAACCGAGCAGGAAAACTCAGATACAAGAAAACAGAAAGCTTTTCATTGTCAACACTCCACCAAGGGAGAAAACACAAAGACTTATGGGAAATGTAGTCTGTCTTTTAAAAAATAATAACCACTAACAGCTCCAGTAAAGAGCACAGCTCGTCTTCATGGCTGACCTTTGCCCTTTCTCTCCTCTCCTGCTCCTGTTTCTCCAACTCAGCTATTCGCTGGCTCAGGTCCTCCCAGTGCATGATGGGAAGGTCCTGGTAGTCCACAGAGGACGCCGCTGCATTGTGATGATGAAGCTCTCTCTCCTCCTCCTCCTCCTCCTCCTTCTCCTCAGCCGTCTCTTTCTCTCCCTCCATCCTCCTCTGCAAATAAACAACAGAAAAATATAAAACAGGAATGAAAAACTTCAAATTAACTTGAATACGTGTTTTAATAAATGAATGATAAATCAACAACCAACTGTCTACAGCTGCTGGAACATTTATAACAAATGTTAAACTTACAGACCCGTTTAGTTTAGACTGTATGAACATGATAAATAGGATTTATAGTTATGAGTGAGTCTCTTCAGGCTCTGTCCCTGTGTGCAGCAGAGACATATTCAGGCTCTTTACTCCAATAACAATGACAACATCACAGTGTAGAAGAGTGGGGCTGCAACTAACAGTACATCATCATCGATCAATCTGCTGATTATTTTCCTGATTCATCGATTCATTGTTTTGTCTGTAAGAAATTAAACATGTTGTAATTGTAATTATTTGATTATCAAAATAGCTGCTGATTAATTTTCTGTCAATCGACTGATGGTTGAAGCTCTAATCAAAAGTAAAATCTTCTCTTAACATGACTTTAATCATATAAAACCATTTCTCTGCATTTTAACAAACCCAACAATCAATTAATATGTGGAGAAAATAATCAGCTGATCAACTGATGATGAAAACAATAATTAGTTGCAGGCCTATATGAACGCTGCAGCCATTTATATATTTTTATACTTATAGCCTACCTGAATAAGATTTCTTAGATCTATCTATCTATCTATCTATCTATCTATCTATCTATCTATCTATCTATCTATCTAATCAGTAGTTTATGGTTCCAGTTTAAACACATTGCGCCTGGTCACAAACTTGTTCCAACTTGGATTAAATCATATTAATCCGGATTAAAATAAAGTCTCTCGGGTCTGTGGAGCTGCGGTGTCCCCGCCGCAGACAGCCCTCCCTGCCCACAGTTGTTTACCAGCAGCGGGGAGACCTCGGAGGGATTTTACCCACCTACCAGTCACATCCAGACGGTCCGGATCTCTCCGACATGTCGCCGTCCGTCGCGCCGCGGCTCCCCTCGGCTCCGCGGGCTTCGCAGTGAGGGCTGACCGCGGCTCGGAGCTGCGGACGTTTTTACAGCGACATTAAAATAAAAGTTGGTGAAAAACAAAAGTGGCCTAAAAGTAGTTTAACACCGTCTGAAGGAAGGCAGGACCTTTCCTTTTCCTCCCCCCCCCTTCCTCACCCCTTCCGCCGTTCCCACTTTAACCTCTTGGCTTCGGCGGAGTGACGGAGGTTTGAGCGGTGAAACGGCACCGAGCGGCCGGTACCGGGGGTTAATACAGTAGCAGTACTTATGAAAGTACCGAGTTTAATATGACAACACGCCAGTAGCTTCACTTTCTGTAACCTGAGGGTGAAGATGTCTCCGAGGCAGAAGTAAAGTTAGACTGACCCGGGGCCGAGACTTTTTTTAAAAAACCCCCCCCCCCCCCCATATATCAGTATTATATATTATTTAATTACATAGTGACTTAGTTGTCATTTACATTTGACTGTTAACAAAGTCAATCAGTTACAAAGAGACACAAAGTGAAGTAGACAAGAATGATAGAGAGACACAGAGACAACAAGGAGATGAAAACCACAGTCTTTCAGTCTGGGGGCTCCGGCCCTCTGTACGAGGGTGGGGGCCTTTTACATGTCTGTGTCCATGTCTCATGATCCGTCCCTGGCTGTAGGACATGTGGAGTTACAAACTAGCTGTTATTTACTGAGATTATTTCATCTGAGAATACGTAAAAATGTTTATTTAATGTTCATTTAACACCTTTTTACTCATTTAATAACTGTGACTTCTTTAGAAGTCTGCAGACCCGCCCCCTCCTGAGTAAATGTGCTGGTCACTGCCTCATTTTTCACTCTGGACACACAAATACACATAAACACGACCTGCTGTGGTTCTTTAAAGTGTCCCTGTGAAACCTGGTCTCTGTTCACAGAAGAGTGTGACGGTAAAAACTGAAACAAGCGTCTTTCTGAAAATAGAACATGTTTTTAAAATCCATATCTCTGTGTTTGTTTGTGTGTGACTGGTTCGGGTCCGCAGTCGCTCTCTGTTTGGGGAAACTGGTCTGCGTGGAGGCAGTGAAGGGGTTAAAGGCCGAGCCTCCCGGTGTCCTGTTTCACCATTTTTTGGAGATGACGACTCAAAGCAGATGGAGGATTTGGGGGATTCACGTCAACAAAGGAAACATCACAGCATTCCAACAATATTCCAACAATATTCCCATAATATTCCCATTATATAACAGCCTCAACTTTACTGTTTGCTTCTGTTTCCTATGAAGTTCTTTGAACATTCTGTTGGGAGTTCTTGTGTTTGTGGTATTTCCTATAATAGTGGGAGGTTTATTTATACTACAGCTACAACAGTGGAGCAATTAATTGATGAGGCGATTGACAGAAAATTAATCTGAAACATATTTATCATAATTGGTTAATTGTTACATTTTCAAGTAAATAGTGATAAATATTGACTTTGCATCTTTTCTTCTTTTATGATGGATTAAATTACCAATGTGTTAATGGAAAAATAAATTAAAAAAACTTGAACTTATTAGTTAGTTGCAGACCTAATACTCTACCCTTTCTCTATTTGTGTGTCTTTGTGGTTGTTTTGACTCGTTTTATGTCCCTTTGTAGCTCTTTGATTGATTAACAGTCACTTCAAACAGAGGAACAGGTAATTGATTCATGTGTCTACTACTACTACTAAAACTCCTTTATGAAATTTTATGTATGCATTTTGTACCAGAATATACCTCAATAAACCCAACTGAAAAACAATTAAAGAAAATAATATATATATTGTATAATAAAAATATAACAAAGTTATATGTTATAATCATAATAAAACCACAGAGGTACATTGATTCCCTGCAGTAGAATGAAATAAATTAAACTAAATTCCCTGTAAAATAAAAAAAAAGTTGCTGCTTCACTTTCTCACTGCTCAGGCTGCTCAGTCTTTATACTGTAGTTCTCTCTGCGACCAGACGTTGGCGCTGTTTTCCCAGTTGGTGAACTACCTCTATTTGGTGAAGGACTATGTTGTAAAAATCTTTTAAACTGTTAATTTTCAGTGACTCCGAGCCTCCCCTGGAGGCCTGCTCGGTGAGTTTCGGGACCGTGTGACCGACCCTCCTTGAGGACGGTGGCCGGCCCGGGTTGGACCGTGTCGGACAGCTGTTCAGCGGTTTTCTGATCTCTTGACTGGAGGTTTTACTGCAAACCAAGTTAGCTCAACAGCTAATCCTAAAAGTCACGTCACCTGTGCGGACTCCAATTAAAAGTTTCGCCGTAGAGCCGGGACAGCCGGGTGAGTTTTAACTGTGTGCAGTTACAAAACTTTGTGTCGAGTGTTTTTTCGCGGGTTTCGTATTTTAACTCGCTTTCACGCAGCCATTAAATTTGGGTAGAGACAGCAGCGAGTGTCGCGCAGCTGCGGATCTTAAATGTCGGTCAGACTCTCAGTCACAGTCGGATAAGGTCTTTTTTCGGAGGGAAATGCGGTAGAAAGCGGACAGCTTCGGTGTTCAGCCCGCTGACTAGGCGACTCTGGGTTTGCTGGTCGTGAGGCCTGCGGGTCGGGCTTCCACCGGGCTTGAGTAGAGCCCGACGCCGCCGTCAGAGGTTCGGAGGCCGGCTGCTGACGCTGCCGCCTTCGGGCCTGCGAACCAAGGTATGGAACGGATGGAGGTGGACCAGTGCGCAGGCGCAGCTGGCGGGACAGGAGGCGGGGCACTCCGCAGGTCGAACAGCGCCCCCATGATCACCAGTGTCAGGTCAGTGGTATTACACCCACATGTGCAGCAGCGAATTCCATTAAAAAAACATTCATATATATTTCCCTTGTTTACAGAACTACCCACATCTCATTAAAGGCATTTTATTAATGCACAGGACTCACCCTTTAATTCAGCAGACTTTTAATACACCAGCAGTAATTACTAAAATAAAATCTAAACCTAAACTTTTGTTTGGCCTGATTTTCCATAGACTCAACAATAAATAGGTACATGTGTTGTACAGCTGTATACAAAAGTGAGGACAAATTACATTTTGTGTTGATTTCTGAAGTGAAAATAAGTAAATAAAGCCTAGTTATTAGTAGTTGTTTTGCATATTTCTCAAGTCAATGAAATAAAAAGTAACAGTACATCAATATTTGATGGAAAGCTCATTTTAATGTGTTTGTTTTCACTTTGAAAATCAACAAAATATGTGATATACCCAGAGGTGAAAAATCTGACTTAATTGATTAGTCTATCAAAAGAAATTTAATGAACAACTAATTTCATAAGTGGATAATGGGTTTTTAAATGTCAAATATTTGCTGTTTGCAGCTTCTCAAATGTGAAAATTTGATCCTTTTGTTTTTCACATATAATTGTAAACTGAATATATTTGGATTTTTGGACTGTTGACAAAACGTGACATTTGAAGATGTCAAACGGGCATTTTTAACTATTTACTGTCAATTTATGAACAGAAGGATTGATTGATTGATTGATTGATTAATTGATAATGAGACAATCATTAGTTGCTGCGTTAGAGGGAGCCATACAGTACATAGTGTTAATCCTGTGTAAGACATTTTCTTATTGCCCAGGAGCCTCGCTTTAATTCACGGCCCCCCCGCAAGCAAGTTGGCATTTGTGCTGTCAAATGGTGAAATGGTAAAGTGTGTGTGTGTGTGTGTGTGTGTGTGTGTGTGTGTGTGTGTGTGTGTGTGTGTGTGGCGCTGTCCATAGTGCTGAACCAGAGCGAAGGAGATCAATAAACAGACAGAACCCTAACCCTTAGTTTGGAGAACAGTGTTTTTGACGAACAATGGTCAAGGTCATAAGATCAAATCTAAACTTCAGAAATATTCTCTCTCCGCTCTTTAGTGTTAAAATACATTAAGCTTGTGATTTTGTGACTGAGGTTGTTTTCGGAGGTTTGGGGCTCAGATGAAACAAGCTGTCACCACCAATCGATTAGTTGATTGGCAGAAAAATTATCTGCAAATATTTCATAATCAATTAATCATTTGAGCCATTTGTGGGACATTTAGTGAGATTTCATAGATCAAATAATCGATTAAGTGAGAAAATAATCAGAAGGTTAATTGATAATTTGAAAATGATTTTTAAATTGTGTTCAGCTCTGTAAGTCCTCTCTCTCTCTCTCTCTCTCTCTCTCTCTCTGTATCTATATGAATGTGTTGTCACTGTCTCTCTCTCAGTGATGGGATGACGGTCTTCAGTCCTGTGTCCTCGGCTCGATACAGACGCAGCAGTGTGTCCATCAACCCCAGCTGCCCTTCACAGGTCGGTGTGTTTGTAGCTCGAGCTGCGACTCTTTACGTTCACCTGACGTCGATCTCACGTCGGAACAAACTGAAGCGAGCGATGTCGGATTCACAAAGACGGCAGCAGATGCGTTTCTTATCTTTGTCTTTGTCTCTCAACAAAACCAGAGAAATAATGTAGAAAGAAAAGCTTGTGAGTCGATAAATCTTCTCCGCTCAGATCAGTCTGTCAGCTGCTCTCCCCACGCAGCGTGACGGGGGCAGGAGGTTTAAAAATCCCTCCTACGGTGTTTTTCCAGCGTTCGCTCATGTGAACTCCATATAAAACTCTTCACTTCAACACGTGAGCTAATGAGAATAATAAGAGGACAGCAGCTCGGCTTGTCACTGGTTTTAACAGACGACATCACCTCAATCCTCCCTTCCCTCCACTGGCTCCCTGTCTGTTAAAGAATTGATTTTAAGATTTCACTGATCACACAGAATTATTATCCCTGTACGACCTCTATTCTTCCTCTAATTGTCTTTATTTATATTGAATTATATTGTTTGTTCCTCACCTGCTTTTGACATCATTGCTTTTGTACACTTTGCATTTAAAGGTGCTTTATAAATAAAGTTGTTATTATACTGTGATGAGACATGGACAGGTGTATACAGGTGTTTGAGAAACAGGAAGTGAGTGTAGTTTGTCTGCAGCAGCAGTGATTATAAACGTTAAGTGGTCAATGACTCTGACGAGCTGCTCGTCCTGGTTCGGTTTCTCTCGTCATTCTGACGTCAGTCGTTTCTTTTTCTTCTCGTCTCCCAGCTCGTCCCTCTCTCTCCCTTCTCTCTGACCGGAGACAGACTGGACCAGAAGAGGCAGGTGAGGACAAACGGAGGACGGACGTCTTCCTCCTCCACCACATTTCTCTCCTCTGTTCATTCACACCAACACAAACACTGTCTTTGTCCTGACGTCTGAACAGACTCACAGGCTCCTTCAACACTGAACCATCGTGTTTAACATGTTAAATTATGTTACTACAACTTTAAATTAACATTAAAACCTCCATCCTCTTCTTCTTTGTGTATTTGCATAAAGTCGATAAAACGACTCGAACAATGAGACACAATAGGAAGAATATGATATTTAAGATTCAGACATTTGAAGTTTGAATCTTTTGTTTTTTTAATTCATTAATAAATGTCTCAATCAGAGAATTTACAACAACAGTTTTTATTTGGACTTTAATTTGAAAGGGAAGAGAGTCAGTAGATGAGGTCAAAGGTCAAGTTCCAGATCGAATTCACACCACAACACTTGTGTGGTTCATTCACACCAAAATTCACTTCCTGCTCATGAAACCTCGAGGCTTGAGAGAGGGGGCGGGGCTTACAGGTAAAGTAAAACACAGTGTGAGTAGATTTCACCAGGTGTGACGGCACCGTCAGGATCCGAGTCCTGCACCGTTCCACTTCTGCAAACCCACAAAGCATGGAGGCTAATAACAGCTGTTTGTGTTGGACACAGGAGGAGAACATGGAGATGACGCTCAGAGGAAGTCTGCAGAGACTCAGGTACAGGACCTGCCCCACCCTTCTCCACCTCCACCTCTCTGGAGTTTAGAACAGGTGTCATTAACTCTCTCTCTCTCGCTCCCAGTGCTTCCAGTCTGATCCCAGTTCCTCCAGTCAGTCAGTGGCACGACCACACATCAGTGGTGAGCTTCTCTTTACTACTTGGCTCTTATTTTGTCGGTTTTCGGACTGAATTCATATCAGAGGGTTTAGACTGATTCTTCTGTTTCCTCCTTTTCTTCTTCAGTGGTTTCAGTCGCAGGACAGCGGTGTCACGCCCAACTCCTCCCCCAGTCCCACCAGGAGGTTCAGGTACTCGCACAGAAACCTGGTCATGGTTTTAATCTGGATTTAGTGGCAGCTGCTTGTTTCTCACATGTTCTCTGTCCGACAGACCAGCAGTCAGCGCCACTGTGAGGTGGCCGGCGTTAACTCCACTCAAGAGGAAAGGTAATCAACCTCCGGGGTTTTATGTGGCGTTTAATTTGTCTCAAAAGTTGCGCTCTTAAAAACTGCGAGCGTTGGCGTGATGCGAGCGCACTGAACAGATCCAGAAGCGGGAAACTTCCTCATGAGGGAACAACCCTGCTCCACGACCACGGAGCCGTGACGAGCGAGTGTTGAACGTTGACTTTTGAGACTTTGGAGGCGGAGCCAGTGGCTGATGTCTCCACTCCTTTGATTGGTCATGCATGAGCCCTACAGTCTGCGGCCAGTCTCTCACCCTGTGACGCCGTCTGTGGCGAAGAAAATGTCTTTTTCTTTTCTTCCCCTCCTTCTCTTTCTTCTTCTACTTCTTCTTCTCCGTATTCCTCTTCCTTTTTATCTTCTTCTTCTGGCTCCGCCTCTAAAGTCTCAAAAGCCAAAGTGACGATCAGGTGTTTTTGATGATGCGAGCGCTCGGCGGCTCCATGCTCTCGGGTTTCCCGCTCGCGGATCAGTTCAGTGCACTCGCATCATGTGAGCGTGCGTCTTTGAAGACTAATATAAATGTATAAATCTGTGAACCTTGGTCCGTCAGGTGGGGTGGAGTCTGACGGACCCCCAAAGAAGCTTTTTGTTGCCGGGGTAACGGATCCCGCCCACCGCAGCAGCTACACAGTCAGGTGAGGATCAGCTGAGACACAAAGTCGTATCAGTCTCAACCAATAAATGAAAAGTCATGAATGAAGCTTGTCTCTCTCTCACCCCCCCCCCCCACAGTGCTCTCAGTCTACAGCAGACTCTCCACCAGCAGGAGGCGTCAGTCCTCAGTTCCAGTCCTCTGTCCCTCTCTCCTCCCCCCACCTTCACCCCCTCAGCTCCCACCAGCACCCTGGACACTAACCCCCCCCCCCCCACACCCACCCCACCTCAGCCAGACTCCGGACCCTGTCACTGTGGGTGCAGACCGCCCACCAGCATCTCCAGAGACCCAAAAACCTGGAGGAACTTCGACCCTCGTTGCACCTTATTTCTGTTTGAAGCGTCACCGTCAGTCCCTTTACTTCCTGTGAGCATGTGATGGACAGAAGAATCACAGGAGACGAAGACGTTTCTTCCTGATCTCTCAGCAGGTTTAGGTTTTGGATACTTGGATATTTGTTTGCATCAGCTATTCCATATGACCGGTCAGTCGCTCCTCAGTTAATCCCACTTCAGTCCATGTTGCTCAGCTGGGCAGAAAGTCTCTTTAGCAGAACTGAGGGTCACAGCATGAACCCAGTCCTCCTCCTCAAATCAAACTTCATCAGCGCCATCACCACAAAAAACCGTCTGGGGAAACATTGAGAGAAGCAGCGGACACACCGGTTGTGTCGTTGCGCACATTCGCACAGAGAGAGAGAAGCGTGAACATCAGACGAGCTAAAACATAGTTGTTATCCACGTCGACTGATGCAGCGAACGAGGATAAAAGAACAAAGCACAACCTCTACGTTCAGCTCAGAGGAGCTCGTTCCTCTGAGAACCTGAGATGGCACAATCACGACCGACCCTGAAGGAGCCTGAAATGACACTTGGCTCATTTTGCTGCTTCTTGCACGGATGAAATCTCGCGGATTCGGAAGATCGATCAGTCGATGCTTCTCATGAAGCTCTAGATCCTCTCTGATCAGTTATTCAGTTGTAATCAAAGAAAGAAAGAAATCTGAATCATCTCTCTGAGAAGTAAAAGCTTTTCAGGAACCTTCAGTGTTTCTGTCGACACCCGAGACTCGTCCTGTTTCTATCAGGAAGATGTAAAAATCATCAGATGTATTTAGAGTTATGATTAACATCTGGACTCTGGCAGCACTTCATCAAATCATGGAAGCAGGGTCACCGCTTCATACATCATCACTTCTACCTTCAGACTCCATCATGGACTCTCTGTATGAAACGTCTTCAACAAAAGACTAAATCTACAAAAACCTGAAGAACCAATGAAACACTGTAAAAAAAATCTTTGTCCAAACCCAGAAACCAGTCAGTGACATCACTGAGTGTTTGAGTCCAAACCAGATGTTCTGAGTCAAACCTGAAATTCAGCAGCTGAACATAGTTTCAGTCATTGAAGCCGAAGATTTTTGTGTTTTAATGAAATGTTGTCGTCGTCTGTCGCAGCGGAGTCGCCCGACTGAAGAGTTACTTCAAGAAACTTGACAGACTCAAATACCGGTCAGCAGTTGGTTAAAGTTTGGCCGGCGGTTCTGTCGCAGGATGGGACCAGTTTGATGAACTGGCTCCTGGTCAGCAGCAGAATGAAGAACTGGTGGTCTGCGGCGCCACGTCTGTTTGTTAATAGTGTATCTATATGTGAATATGGAGCAGCTGATTCCTGCTCACTTTTCTTCAGCCTGCAGGGTTTGATTGTACATATTGAACCTGCAGGAAGCAGCTGTGCTCTTCCCTCCTCTTCAGTTTCCTCTCTGAGCGACTTCAGTTTGTTCTCTGTCAAAATCAACCAGAGCGTTCACTTCACGAAGGTCTTCTGATTGGTTGAAGACAGCTCAGTAATAACAAACAATAACAAAACAGGACTACCGCTTCACAGTCACTCACATATGTGTTCTACTTGTTTTGACAAAGGTTTTCGGACCAGAACTGATCTCAGAACCTGGTGTTAACAGCTCTGGACTCTTTTTTCCGCTTCCCCTGAATTTAAGAATTCATCAGTGACAGTCAGAGGTGACATCAGGCTTCGTCCACACGACTGTGTTTTTGTTTTAAAACGCATCTCTCTCACTACGTTTTCGCCTCCGTCCACACGACTCCAGAGTAAAACACACAAAGCAAACGCTGCCGGACCCGTTTTATTTTGAAACCTCGGGGGTTGTGTTTTATTTTGAAAACTCTGGGGTTGTGTTTTATTTTGAAAACTCTGGGGTTGTGTTTTATTTTGAAAACTCTGGGGTTGTGTTGTAGTTTGGACAGAAACAGAGACTTTTGTAATCGATGAGGTCACAGCCACGGTCTCTCCTGATTGGCTGTCATCAGCCTGGACTACCAGTGGTGAATACAACATGATGATGAATGACAGAGTTACTGACCTTGTTGTCTTTGCAGCTGTTGTTCACTGACAGTCTCTGTTTTAATGCTACAACTGTCTCTGCTGGAGACAATCTACTTCCTGTTTTCACCGGCTCGCACATGCTCAGTGTAGGAGCTCGTGTGTGTGTGTGTGTGTGTGTTCTCAGGTATGTTAGTGTGGACGGAGATCGTTTTCGTTTTAAGATAAAAAAAACGCAGTCATGTGGGCGGAGCCTTAGCGCTGGGCAATAATTCAATATCATTAATTAACTTTAATTGTATTGTGACTTTCTACAGACGTCTGTCGACCACAGAGATGACTGTGAGGATTCTGTAGTTGAAATGCACAACAGTGAAACACGTCACTGTTCTGAACATCAGTTTATTTGATGTGATTTTGCACATATCTCCTGTTGTCATGTTGTCATGTTGTCATAGTAACCAGATCACTCGGCCCCTGGTGTTAATGTTTTAATGGCTTCATTCCAAACTGAAGACGTGATCAGGTTTGTGTCGGTTTGCATGGACGTCGTCCATCCTTCACAAATATCACTGAAATAAGCAACAATTCACCGATGTGGATTTCTGACAATATTAATGTACAGTTTTGTTTTGTTTTGTTTCTTTGATGAAATAATTGTAAAGATTCGATACGAGTGCACGAACCGTGACTCCATGAAGCGAAAGGTTTCAGACGAGCTGCGGTTCTGCTTCCAACGTTTGCACTTACACAGTATTGTACAGTTTTGTACTCTCACTCATCGTTGTGCCTAAACGCGTCGTCACGTTCAGGAGCGACAGTCGGGTTGTTTTTTTTTCTTTTCCTCACCATCAGATCTGAGAGACTTCACTTCCCACGCTGACAGGAAGTGCCCCAGTCTTTTCTAATCACCTGACCTGTCACCTGTGAAATATGTTTGTACATAGAGTCTGTAATAAGCTGTTTTTATTGAAGTGTCTTCACCCCCCCCCCCTCCAAAAAAAGCAATGAATTGATGTGAATCAGTGAGAGCGAGTCGCTGCTCATTCCGCTGAGTTCATGTAAAAAATCTTTCCAAATCTTTTCTAGTGACAGATATGACGTTGTATTTTTATTATCAGGACTTTGCACAGTACTCGTTCTATCGCTCTGTGTTACGTGACTGGTCACATGTCGCCATGTGAGAGATGCTCTTTAAGTTTTGCTGCTTTTTTTTTTTTTTTCAGTTTTTCCTGCTTTATTTCTGACTTGTTACGTCTCTGAGGGTCTAACCTGTTTCTGAGAAATACCAGGTCAGTGCGGGTCATTTGGAGTCAGACTTCATGCTCAGATCTATACAGGGCTGAAAATAGAGCTTTAAAATGTTCAGGAACTATCTGACGATTCTGGAGAGAAAGAATAATCCCAGTGTGTTTTAGGTCACTGGATTATTTTTACACTTTCAAGGTTTGATTAATAGTGTCGATACTAAACTTTGTTTTGTATCGACACCTTATGAGAAAAGTAAGAAATAAATAGAAATAAAATATGTGTGTGTGTAGTTTTGTCTCTAAATGTAAAACTGGCGAGATTCAGATTTAAAGGAGGAAACGAGTCACATAAATCAGTAAGATTATGAAGCTAATTGATCAGCAAGATGTCAGTAAATATCGTTATATACCTACGTCAATACAAAGCTTTGATCATTACTGTGATATTAATTAATGTTCATATCGGCTCCCTCTGGTCGACACGTATCAGTTTGTATTTCGTAATTTTACCATCAACATTATCTTTTTTAACACCCAGTGGTTTCCAGAGTTTGACCTGGTGAGAAGCAGGATAGACTTTCCTCAGAGGTAACAACATGCTGCCAAATCCACAGACACAAACTGTAGCTTTAAGTTTGTTTGTAGTGATTTAAACTTTGCACAGTGACTGACCATCGCAGACTGATGTGAGTCTGAACACAGAAGCTGTTTCATGTAGCCGGATCAGACAGTTTTCACTCTGCTGCTCGGACGAGTTTCTGCTTCTATGAATGTTTTTTTAAGCCAAAAATTCTTCATCAAAATGCAAACGTTTCTAAGAAAAATATTCCAGCATCTGTAAAGTTGGAAGATCAGTGTTCATGTGTGTCTCTGTCTTGCCTTGCTCACCTTCATGTCTTTACTGGATCAGTGAATCAGTGAACATCCAGCTATTTTTCTTCTGTATTTACATTTAAATACCAGAAGGAACCAGTTAGTATTTTATTGGGTCCTGATTCATACATTTTAATTATGCTGTTTTATAAAGTTTGACCAAATAATAATCAGCTGCAGGTCCAAATTAGATCCAATCAGATGATAATATCTGACATATAAAATATCAAACATCTGTATGAGTCAATCACTGAACACTGGTTTTAAAAATAATGTAAAAAAAAACAAACAAAACTATCAATTTGGAACTGTATGTTTTTTTTCTTGTATCTTCTGTTTTATGATGAATGAGATGATTTTGTTCAGACTACTTCTCCGACAAAAGCTTTACCCCTGAAATGTCATATTTCATTAGTTTTAACAAACTTTAGCTTAATGTTTTTATATTCAGGCAAAGATGGATCTTTTCTTTCCTCTATGATGAGAAAAGTTTGTTTTCATGAGATATTTGGTAACAAGATAAAATGATAAGAAGAAATGTTTCTTTTGAAAACAGAATAATTTTGTACCAAGAAAATGACACGAACATCTGGTTATGAAAAGAAAATGATTTTTACAAACAACAGAAAAGTTTCTCATTGTAACAAGAAACTGAGCAAATGTTTAATGCGTTTACTTGAGAAAAAAATTCAGTTTTTCTGATATATCAGAAATAATTATTGAATTATTTATCTCATTCAGAAAACAGGATTTTTTTTATAGAAAAAAAAAGAAAATTATAGACTAGAATTTTTTGTTCCTCAAGTGAATGCATTTCATTTCTGTAGTAACGTGTTGACGGATGTTTTATCTTGTTCTTGACAAACGTGGATCAAAGTTGAAAAATGTTGAAGCTTCTGTTGTCGATGTGTTGACGTCCTCGTTTTACCTGTTCTTCATCTGACGCCACTGATTCTGTAAAAGGTCGTTGAGTCAATGTTGACGTGAGTGTGTGATGCTGCTCTCTTCCTGTTTGTGTTCTCCTGTGTGTCGTCACTCAGACCGATGTTATGAGCGAGTAACCAGTCGAAGTTTGTTCAGTATTAAAGCAACGTTTCACACTGGCAGGACGCAGTGATTCCTCAGCACAAAGAATCACCCAATAACCAATAACCATGAAAATGGTGGCCAAATAATATGAACTCAAGGTCCATTTTGTAGATACTTTCAAAAGATTTGGACTTTCACAACCCCACGCTAACAAAATATTACTTTGACTGTATTTGAAGACCTGAAACAATTAGTCAGGTAATCAATTCATCAGTCAACAGAACAGTAATTATTGATTAATCATTTTACTAATTCATCAAGAAAAAGCGACAAAATGCTGTAATTTTTAAGGATTTCCTGCTTCTTTGTCATTTATCCTAAACTGAACGTCTCTGGTTTTGGACGCTGGTCGGACAAATCGAGAGTCTGATGACATCACCATCAACTCAACGTAATCGACTTCTTTTTCAATATTTTTGACATTTAATCAAGAAAAAGAGTTTATTTAATAAATGATGGAAGCAACTACAACAAAACAACTGAAGCTCTAAATTTCCCAGTCTGTCAAAACAGAAAGTCAACTGAGGAATAAAAGAAGTTCAAATGGTTTCTTCCTATTTCTAGTCTTTGTGCTAAGCTAACGGCTAATTAAAAAAGTTTTTGCGGTAAAGTGCTGAACAATGACGGCGCTCTGCCAGAGTGAGACACAACTTTAAAAAGGGCTGCTAGTTTTATTCACAATGATAAAGGGAACTAAAAGCACATTCACATAAGTATTTTCAACGTGTAAATAGTTTTTCTTTCTATTTCTTTTTCTTTTGGACAAATTCTCTTCATAAGAAAAATGAGATGATGTATTTTTATGCAACTGAAAAATAAAAGTCTATATTCAAGTGTTCATTCCCTCCTGATGATCTCATGGCTGTAAAAATGACGCAGAATGACTCTTTAGTTTTTAGTGGAAACAATTCCTGTACACACTATAAATATAAATATATGTATATATATATATATATATACATATGTTATATTGTATATTAAAACTATCAATAAAAGAAAATCCATACCAAACCAGAAAATGTTTATTTTCACTGATTCACTGAACATCTAAAAGATGAATACAGTTTGTTATAACTGTGCAAGGGCATAGGTTTGTTCTCAACATGGGTAGGGATGCAACAACCCCAACACCCCTCCAAAACAAAGATTGTCTGGACATAGTATTGTAAGACATAACAATTCACAAAAATGACATATAATAAGGGATGAGAAATCATAAAACCAAAATAATATAGTGCGGCATTAAAAAGTCATGAAAATGTAATAGTATAGTAAGGCATAAAAAGACATAAAATGACATAGTAAGACATAAAAATGTAATAATAGAGTAAGGCATTAATAGGTCATAAAAACGTAATAGTATAGTAAGTCATAAAAAGTCATAAAAATGTAATAGTATAGTAAGGCATAAAAACGACATAGTATAGTACGGGATTAAAAAGTTATAAAAACAACATAGTATGGTAAGACATAAAAATGTCACAATATAGTAAGGCATGAAAACGAGATAAAATGACATAGTGTAGTAAGGCATAAAAAGTCATAAAACGACTTAGTATGGTAAGACATAAAAATGTGATGGTGGAGTAAGGCATTAAAAAGTCATAAAAACGATATACTAAGGCATTAAAACGACATAGTATAGTACAGCATTAAAAAGTCATAGAAAAAATATAGTATGACAAGGGATGAAAACGACATAGTATAGTAAGGCATTAAAATATCATGGTATAATAAGGTATAAAAAGTCATAAAATGTCATAGTATAGTAAGTCATAAAAAGTCAAAAAAACTCATAGTATAATAAGGCATAAAAAGACATAAAATTACATAGTATAGTAAGCCATTAAAATGTAATAGAAACGTAATAGTAATAATAAAAATAAATAATAATAAAAAGTCATAAAACGACATAGTATATTGTAAGACAAAACAATGTCATAGTAGAGTAAGGCATAAAAAGTCATAAAACGACATAGTATGGCAAGGGATGAAAACGTCTTAGTATAGTGAGGCATAAAAAGTCATAGTATTGTAAGGTATAAAAAGTCATAAAAACGTCTTAGTATAGTAAGGCATAAAAAAGTCATAAAAACATCATAGTATAGTAAGGCATAAAAAGTCATAAAACGACATAGTATTGCAAGGGATGAAAACATCATAGTAGAGTAAGGCCTAAAAAGTCATGAATACGTCATAGTATAGTAAGGTATAAAAAGTCATAAAATGTCATAGTATAGTAAGGCATAAAAACGACATAGTACAGTAAGGGATTAAAAAGTTATAAAAATGACATAGAATGGTAAGACATAAAAATGTCATAAAGACATCATAGCATAGTAAGGCATAAAAAGTCATAAATATGTTATAGTATCGTGAGGCATAAAAAAAGTCATAAATCAGCATAGTATTGTAAGACATAAAAAAGTCATTAAAACATCTCAGTATACTAAGGCATAAAAAAGTCATAAATACATTATAGTATCGTAAGGCATAAAAAGTTATAAAAACGTCATAGTATGATCAGGCATAAAAAAGTCATAAAAACATCATAGTATAGTAAGGCATAAAAAAGTCATAAAAACTTCATAGCATAGTTAGGCATAAAAAGTCATAAAAACGACATAGTATAGTAAGGTATAAAAAGTCATAGCATAGTTAGGCATTAAAAAGTCATAAAATGACATATTATGGCAAGGGATGAAAACATCATAGTATAGTAAGGCATAAAAAGTCATAAAATGTCATAGTATACTAAGGCATAAAAACGACATAGTATAGTACTGGATTATAAACTTATAAAAATGACAGTATGGTAAGACATAAAAATGTCATAATATAGTAAAAGTCATAAAAACATAACATAGTATTGTAAGGCATAGAAAAGTCATAAAAACATCATAGTATAGTAAGGCATAAAAAGTCATAAAAACGTCATAGCATAGTTAGGCATAAAAAGTCATAAAAACAACAAAGTATAGTAAGGAACAAAAAGTCATAAATACATTATAGTATCGTAAGGCATGAAAAGTTATAAAAACGTCATAGTATGATCAGGCATAAAAAAGTCATAAAAACGTCATAGCATAGTTAGGCATAAAAAGTCATAAAAACATCATAGTATAGTAAGGCATAAAAAGTCATAAATGCGTCATAGCATAGTGAGGCATAAAAAGTCATAAAAACATCATAGTATAGTAAGGCATAAAAAGTCATAAATGCGTCATAGCATAGTGAGGCATAAAAAGTCATAAAAACATCATAGTATAGTAAGGCATAAAAAGTCATAAATGCGTCATAGCATAGTGAGGCATAAAAAGTCATAAAAACATCATAGTATAGTAAGGCATAAAAAGTCATAAATGCGTCATAGCATAGTGAGGCATAAAAAGTCATAAAAACATCATAGTATAGTAAGGCATAAAAAGTCATAAATGCGTCATAGCATAGTGAGGCATAAAAAGTCATAAAAACATCATAGTATAGTAAGGCATAAAAAGTCATAAATGCGTCATAGCATAGTGAGGCATAAAAAGTCATAAAAACATCATAGTATAGTAAGGCATAAAAAGTCATAAATGCGTCATAGCATAGTGAGGCATAAAAAGTCATAAAAACATCATAGTATAGTAAGGCATAAAAAGTCATAAATGCGTCATAGCATAGTGAGGCATAAAAAGTCATAAAAACATCATAGTATAGTAAGGCATAAAAAGTCATAAAAACGACATAGTATAGTAAGGTATAAAAAGTCATAGCATAGTTAGGCATTAAAAAGTCATAAAACCACATAGTATGGCAAGGGATGAAAACATCATAGTATAATAAGGCATAAAAAGTCATAAAATGTCATAGTATATTAAGGCATAAAAACGACATAGTATAGTACTGGATTAAAAACTTATAAAAATGACAGTATGGTAAGACATAAAAATGTCATAATATAGTAAAAGTCATAAAAACATCATAGCATAGTTAGGCATTAAAAAGTCATAAAAACGACATAGTATGGCAAGGGATGAAAACATCATAGTATAGTAAGGCATAAAAAGTCATAAAAATAACATAGTATAGTAAGGCATTAAAAAGTCATAAAAACGACATAGTATAGTAAGACATAAAAAGTCATAAAAACGATGTAGTATAGTAAGGCATAAAAAGTCATAAAACGACATAGTATTGCAAGGGATGAAAACAACATAGTATAGTAAGGCCTAAAAAGTCATGAATATGTCATAGTATAGTAAGGTATAAAAAATCATAAAATGTCATTGTATAGTAAGGCATAAAAATGACATAGTATAGTAAGGGATTAAAAAGTTATAAAAATGACATAGAATGGTAAGACATAAAAATATCATAAAAACGTCATAGCATAGTAAGGCATAAAATGTCATAATACAGTAAAAGTCATAAAAACATAACATAGTATAGTAAGGCATAAAATGTCTTAAAAATGTCTTAGTATAGTAAGGCATAAAAAAGTCAGAAATACGTTATAGTATCGTAAAGCATAAAGAAGTCATAAAAATGTCTTAGTATAATAAGTCATAAAAAAGTAACAAAAATGTCTTAGTATAGTAAGTCATAAAGACGTCATAGCATAGTAAGGAATAAAAAGTCAGAAAACGACATAGTATAGTAAGACAAAAAAATGTCATAGTAGAGTAAGGCATTAAAAAGTCATAAAAACGACATAGTATAGTAAGGGATGAAAACATCATAGTATAGTAAGACATAAAAGGTCATAAAAACGAAATAGAATACTAAGACATAAAAAGTCATAAAACAAAATAGTATGGCAAGGGATGAAAACGTCTTAGTATAGTGAGGCATAAAAAGTCATAGTATTGTAAGGTATAAAAAGTCATAAGAACATCTTAGTATAGTAAGGCATAAAAAAGTCATAAAAACATCATAGCATAGTTAGGCATAAAAAGTCATAGTATTGTAAGGAATAAAAAGTCATAAGAATAACTTAGTATAGTAAGGCATACAAAAGTCATAAAAACATCATAGCATAGTTAGGCATAAAAAGTCATAGTATTGTAAGGAATAAAAAGTCATAAGAATAACTTAGTATAGTAAGGCATACAAAAGTCATAAAAACATCATAGCATAGTTAGGCATAAAAAGTCATAGTATTGTAAGGAATAAAAAGTCATAAGAATAACTTAGTATAGTAAGGCATACAAAAGTCATAAAAACATCATAGCATAGTTAGGCATAAAAAGTCATAGTATTGTAAGGAATAAAAAGTCATAAGAATAACTTAGTATAGTAAGGCATACAAAAGTCATAAAAACATCATAGCATAGTTAGGCATAAAAAGTCATAGTATTGTAAGGAATAAAAAGTCATAAGAATAACTTAGTATAGTAAGGCATACAAAAGTCATAAAAACATCATAGCATAGTTAGGCATAAAAAGTCATAGTATTGTAAGGAATAAAAAGTCATAAGAATAACTTAGTATAGTAAGGCATACAAAAGTCATAAAAACATCATAGCATAGTTAGGCATAAAAAGTCATAGTATTGTAAGGAATAAAAAGTCATAAGAATAACTTAGTATAGTAAGGCATACAAAAGTCATAAAAACATCATAGCATAGTTAGGCATAAAAAGTCATAGTATTGTAAGGAATAAAAAGTCATAAGAATAACTTAGTATAGTAAGGCATACAAAAGTCATAAAAACATCATAGCATAGTTAGGCATAAAAAGTCATAGTATTGTAAGGAATAAAAAGTCATAAGAATAACTTAGTATAGTAAGGCATACAAAAGTCATAAAAACATCATAGCATAGTTAGGCATAAAAAGTCATAGTATTGTAAGGAATAAAAAGTCATAAGAATAACTTAGTATAGTAAGGCATACAAAAGTCATAAAAACATCATAGCATAGTTAGGCATAAAAAGTCATAGTATTGTAAGGAATAAAAAGTCATAAGAATAACTTAGTATAGTAAGGCATACAAAAGTCATAAAAACATCATAGCATAGTTAGGCATAAAAAGTCATAGTATTGTAAGGAATAAAAAGTCATAAGAATAACTTAGTATAGTAAGGCATACAAAAGTCATAAAAACATCATAGCATAGTTAGGCATAAAAAGTCATAGTATTGTAAGGTATAAAAAGTCATAGCATAGTTAGGCATAAAAAGTCATAAAAACAACAAAGTATAGTAAGGCACAAAAAGTCATAAAACGACATAGTATAGTACGGCATTAAAAAGTCATAAAAACGACATAGTATAGTAAGGTATAAAAAGTCATAGCATAGTTAGGCATTAAAAAGTCAAAACGACATAGTATGGCAAGGGATGAAAACATCATAGTATAGTAAGGCGTAAAAAGTCATAAAATGTCATAGTATAGTAAGGCATAAAAACGACATAGTATAGTAAGTCATAAAGACGTTCTAGCATAGTAAGACATAAAAAGTCATAAAAACGACATAGTATAGTAAGGGATGAAAACATCATAGTATAGTAAGTTATAAAAAGCCCTGAAAACGTCTGAGGCATAAAAAGTCAAAACGACATAGTATGGCAAGGGATGAAAACATCATAGTATAGTAAGGCGTAAAAAGTCATAAAATGTCATAGTATAGTAAGGCATAAAAACGACATAGTATAGTACTGGATTAAAAACTTATAAAAATGACAGTATGGTAAGACATAAAAATGTCATAATATAGTAAAAGTCATAAAAACAACATAATATAGTAAGGCATAAAAAGTCCTAAAAATGTCTTAGTATAGTAAGGCATAAAAAAGTCAGTATCGTAAAGCATAGAGAAGTCATAAAAACGTCTTAGTATAATAAGTCATAAAAAAGTAACAAAAACGTCTTAGTATAGTAAGTCATAAAGACGTTCTAGCATAGTAAGGCATAAAAAGTCAGAAAACGACATAGTATACTAAGGGATAAAAACATCATAGTATAGTAAGACATAAAAAGTCATAAAAACGACATAGTATAGTAAGGGATGAAAACATCATAGTATAGTAAGTTATAAAAAGTCCTGAAAACGTCTGAGGCATAAAAAGTCATAAAACGACATAGTATAGTAAGACAAAAAAAATGTCATAGTAGAGTAAGGCATTAAAAAGTCATTAAAACGACATAGTATAATAAGTCATAAAAAGTCATGAATATGTCTTAGTATAGTACTGGATTAAAAAGTTATAAAAATGACATAGTATAGTAAGGCATAAAAAGTCATAAAAACGTCTTAGTATAGTAAGACATAAAAAAGTCATAAATACGTTATAGTATTGCAAACCATAAAAAGTTATAAAAATGACATAGTACAGTAAGTCATAAAAAGTCCTACAAACGTCATAGTATAGTAAAGCATAAAAACGACATAGTATAGTACTGGATTAAAAAGTTATAAAAATGACATAGTATGGTAAGGCATAAAAATGTCATATTATAGTAAGTCATAAAAAGTCCTAAATATGTCTAAGGCATAAAAAGTCGTAAAACGACATAGTATAGTAAGACAAAAAAATGTCATAGTAGAGTAAGGCATTAAAAAGTCATAAAAACGACATAGTATAATAAGTCATAAAAAGTCCTAAAAACATCATAGTATAGTAAGGCACAAAAAGTCACAAAACGACATAGTATAGTAAGGTATAAAAAGTCATAGCATAGTTAGGCATGAAAAAGTCATAAAACGACATAGTATAGTAAGGGATGAAAACATCATAGTATAATAAGTCATAAAAAGTCATGAATATGTCTTAGTATAGTAAGGTATAAAAAGTCATAAAATGTCATAGTATAGTAAGGCATTAAAACGACATAGTATAGTACTGGATTAAAAAGTTATAAAAATGACATAGTATAGTAAGGCATAAAAAGTCATAAAAACATCTTAGTACAGTAAGATATAAAAAGTCATAATATAATATATATATAATATATAATATAATAATATATACCTACCACTTTATGTTATTTTTCTGACTGCTAGCCCACAAAAGACAGAAGCCAGGTTTAGCTTGCTAGTTAATGCTAGCTAACATGGTTAAATAACATCAGCTGACATTTTTTGTGGTTATGTGATGTACCACTGTTTTATTCTCACATGGCGTGAGCATTCAGATAGCTCCTGCCCTTTCAGCCCATCAAATGATAGCATGCCTAAATTGGTTGTCTTGGAGAGGAGGCCTCTTGGCAGGCGTAGTGGAATAATCTAATATGACTTCACTCTAAACACAGTGTGAACGGGCTCACTCATATTGGTAGGGACATCTCCCTACTGTCCATATGCAAACCTACGTCCTTGCGACTGTGGAGTTAAATTACAAACTGTTGTTTTGTCTGAAACAAACATTTTATGTTCCTTTTGAAACAATGATCAACATGATTCAATATTTTCTGACATTTTATGGTTCAGCCAATATATATATATACATTGACAATAACAGTTACTTAGAGCTCAAATAATTAGTCCTTTAATTTATTAGTCAATCCAAAAATAATAAAGCAGCAAGAATTATGATGATGATCTTTTTTTTAAATAATTAATTTGCTAAAATGTGAGTACTTTCTATTTGTTTGATGTTAAAGTTGCATCTCTGGGTCGTTGATTTGCTCAGACAAAAAGTATAAATTAAACTGTTTTCACTATTTTTTGTCATCGAACAGATCTCAAAAGAGATCGAGAAACTAATCACCAAATCAGTTGTGAAAATATATTTTTTAATCATTTGGTTTATTTATTGTCAGAAAATCCCTTTTGTTCGACCAAGTGTTCAGAGCTGAACATTCAGTTTATAGCCACAGAAGAAGAAAAGCAGTGAATCACTACTGAAGAAGATGAGTTCAGATCTGTCTGAGATTTTTGCCTGAAAAATGAATGTGAATAATTATGTGTTGGACAGTTTAGCACCAGCAGCAGATGAAGTTGAATTTTTTGAAAACTATTTCAAAGAGTGAAACAATTTGTTGATCAGTAGAAAAGGAATCAATTATTTCTCAAATGTAAATATATGTGTATGTAACGTAAATGATTTTTAACTAAACGTTTTATTTTGTTTGGATGAAAGAAGTAACTGAAATATGTCAATAAATTGACAAACTCTTTCAAATGCTGCATTTCATCATTTAAAAAAAGAAACAGCAAAAGACAAGAAACCTTCACTTTTTAAATGTTTTACTTAACATAATTAAAACAATGTTTTTACATCACTCACAGCCACTGATTGATAAAAGGTCAAAGTCAAAACACTCACATCATGATTAACAACATTTTGTCAACAAATCCTGTTTCATACAAAAATGATTGTGTGTGAATCTGGAACCTGATCTATTAATAATATGTTTTTATTAATTACAGCCTCATTATAAATGAAACTATTATCTGTGAGGTGTTAAAGATTAACGTCTTCAACAGGAACCAATCAGAGCTCAGAGCCACAGACAGAGGAGAGAAGTCAGAATAACATCTTTCAAAGTAAAAGTCCTGCTGAGGCTCAAGGGGAATCTCCTCATGTTGGTTATTAGTCGGTTCAGGAAACTCATTTCGTTCCCTCAGTTTAATCGTGTGGAGTTCACTTCAGGCTGAGATGTATAGATATAGTTCAGAGTTGGTTTAGACCCACACCTGTACCTGTGTAACAATGTGTACCGTTGTCCTGAAGGTGTTTTCAAAATCCTCAGAATTTTTTTACTCAGCTGGATGAAAAATATTTTGTTTAACCTGCTTCAAATGACAGTGACTTATCTTCTTTCTCAATTTGTACAATGTGATGCAAATTTAAAGGTTATTATCAGTTAAATCCTGATGGTTCGAAGAATCTTTGAATGTTTTGAAAAAACCTTCAGAACACGTTTGTTTTTTCCAACATCTTTGTGTTTATTTTGAAGAGATGTTGACCGGTATGTAATGACACTAACGAGAGGCTGCACATTGATGCATATTCATTATTTTGAGGGAATGAAATAAGAGCTGAATGATTTCTCGTCTCTCTGATCGTTTCTCTGTTAAAGCGTCTCGACAGGTTTCACTCTGTTCGTTCTTCATGATGTAAAAAACAAATCTGTTTCTTTGACTTTTTTTGTCTGATTCTAAAACTGAACAGAAGCAGAAACTAAAACTCACTGATGGGAACAATCTGTTTTTCTAAAAAGAAAAAAAAAAAAAAAAGCCTGAAGTTCATCAGTCGATATTTCTACACGAGGACGAAGAGTCACCTGTTCTCTTTAAAAAATAAAATAAATAAACTTCTCTGGATCCAGAAACTCGACACGATTTTCTTTTTTCTACCTCGGACTTCAAATGAAAACGTGGCTGCAGAGTCGAGGGAGCGTCGTGATGATTGACGGATGAACTTCAGGTGAAGAGAGAAACAGGAGGGACTGAGTAAAAAAATAAAAGATGGCCGGTCGACGTGATGATTCCTGCTGCTCCCTCTCTTTCCTCTGGGAGGTCAAAGGTCAGCGGGAGAGGAGGGGGAGGTCACTGGAGTTCATGATGAGGCTTGAGTCCAGGTTGAGGCTCTCTGAGGAAACCACAGGTAAAAGTGAAGTCATTAAGGCTGCTCTGACCACACCCCCTCAGGTGTGACTGACAGGGTTTCTACTTTCAGATCCTCACAGAACAGAACAAACCTGATTGGACGGAAAGTTGGATAAATACAGGTGGAAGAAACACCTGCTACAATCAGGTGAAGAGAACAACTTCCTCACAGTCATCATGTTTAGTGGCTGTTACCTGGTAACAAGCTCTGTGACACTGACCTTGGTCAAAGTTGAGCTTCTTGCTGGACGAGCCGTCGCCGAGTCCTTCGATGTCGACCAGGTCACTGTTCACATCCGAGTCGTTCAGAGCGCTGAGGGTCACGTCTGCAGGGGGAGGGAGAGGAGGAAGATGATGATGAGGAGGAGGAGGGAGGGCGGGGCAAGGAGGAGTCACTTCCTGTCGTTTCTCACCTGCCGTCTTCTGCTTCTTGATGGGCGGGGCCAGCGAGGGGCTGCTCTGCATACCCGTTGCCACGACAACCTGCGAGGTCGGCACGGCGATCATGGCGGGGGCGGAGGGAGTGGGCGCCGGCGTCATGGCGGCAGCAGATTTCTTGACGGTCTTCTTCGGGGACTCAGAGGAAATGGGGACTCTGCTGTCCTCGTACAACTTCCTCTTCACCGTGCTCTTTATCTGAGCTCTGCAGAAGAAGAACACAGCCACACCTGACTCACCTGGATTTCTCCATGAAAGTATTATTATACGATCAACGAATCTGTCTATTATATATGAACATGTTGAGGGTTAAAACCAAACCTCCATTTTCACCTGAGTCCCTTTAAAACACTTCACAGGTGAACTGTTCCTCTAACACAGGTGAACTTACACAGTTCGCTCTTTGATCACAGTGCTGATGTTGTTCAGGTCGTCTCCGAATCGACGGACGGCCAATCGAAGCATCTCGATCTCCGTCTCTGTCCATTTGGCTCTGAGGACGAAAACACAGTCAACTGACACTGAACAGAGTGTGTGTGTGTGTGTGTGTGTGTGTGTGTGTGTGTGTGTGTGTGTGTGTGTGTCTCACCCTGCAGGGCTGGAGTCGGACACCGGATGCAGCTGCATGGTCAACTCTCCCAGTTTGGTGAAGGCGGCTCCAGCTGCTGAGAAAATCTCCCCGACCTGCAGAGAAGAAGATCAGGTGATGAGAGCAGAAACATTAAAAGTTCAAGTGACGACAGTTCACATTATAAAATGAAGATCTTTTTTTATTTTACTATTGAAATTGGAAATTTTACAATCAGACATATTAGTTCTTAAATATCTCAATCTTAAAAGAAGCAAATAAAATAAAAATAAAAAAACAAAAAATGATTAAAAAAGGACAAATACATATTTTAAGTGACAGACTTCTTCAGACAAACATTTCAGAATAGACATGAACTGCTGACATGGACTTCTTATTTGTTACAAATTTGAGAGACTCAAACTAACGTTCAATTAAAAACAACTTAAATGAGGGATCTGATTTAAGAAATTTCACATTATGAATATGAAATTTCCTTGTAAAATCAGCAGGTTAACAATATTGAATAAATTGTTTTCCTTAAATTCAAGTGAAGTGAAAATATTTTTCTGTTCAATGTTAATCACGTCTGTTGTTTTGAAACTTTCAGTCTTTCCAGAATCAATAAATGAATCTTGAAATGTACATGTTTGTTTGTTTTTTGTTTTTTTTAATTGAAAAATGTTTAATTGCAAAAAATATAACAATATGGTGTATATATAATGAACAAATAAAGAGGCATCATAATAATATAACTGGCAAACATTATATGGCTTTTTTTCCCCAGCTATGAGTACTACATTTCAATGTTGCATAACATGACATATACATATATATTAAGTATATATATATATATATACTAAGTATATTAGTACTATACGTTAGTATACTATATTATATACATACACATATATGTGTCTCATAATTTTGAACAATAAATAAATGAAACGCAAGTAAGAAAACACAAAAATCTTAACAATAATCAGATTTCTTTGAAGAGCTCTTGTAAAACACTTGCTGTATCAGCACATTTCTTATTATTTATAATTTGGATAAACTCAAAGTATTTATTAAATCCATCCTGAAGGATTCAAACGATGGAGACCTTGAGAACTCGACCTCCTGAATGTGAAACTTCCCCAGTGGGATCATGAAGTTAACAACCTGCTGCACCTTCTTTATTTAATTAACATAAAATAACATTATAGCCTTGGCATCTCATCTAATTGAATAGTTGGTCTGAGTGTCAAAATAATCTTCCAAATGTACGTTTGTTGAGTTTTGAAGGCCTGACTTACTGACGTCACTGGGAGGGTTCACACGTCACATCTGAAAATTACAGAAAGTAAACAGGAATGTTCCACTTCTGCTCCGTGTTTGGTGTATCAGCTATTGGCCGAATCAAACACTAGATTCTTTTCATGTAGGAGAAAAACTAATGCACTTTTTATGAAGTCTATATTTCTGTGAGCGGCAGCTGCGTTAAAGTCACCGATTTCTGAATGAAGTCTGGCGGCAGCTGTGTAACCCGCTCTCTAACTTTGATGCACACACCGGTCACACTCTGGTTTATAAGAGAGTCCACACTCAGGTAAGAACTCACCTTAGCAGATGCTGACGTCATTTCGTTGAAGGAGCTGAAGCTTTTTTTCTCTGGATTTGTTCTTGAATCAAAACAACACGAACATACACAGCTAGCTGCTAGCTAAAGTTAGCTTCTGTAACGTTAGCTAGCGCGCTATCGTTAGCGGGCTTCCATTGAGAACCTGGCGAGATTTTAAAAAAAGAATCTTCGGCAGATACACATACGATTCAGCGCCGCGATTATATTTTAAATCATTTATAAATCACATGTTCAGAGAAAAATATTGTAAATATCACACAACAAAGGTAGAGGGGATGAAGGGAACGTTGCGCGAGTTTGGAAGTCGAACACCATTGGTCAGCCTTAACGGAAAAGGCGGAGCGAGTCATATACGACATTTTCATTGGTCGCCTCGCTGCAGTGTTACGACGGCGATCGAACTCTTCCGAGTGAAACCGAGTGATGAGGATCAGCTGACCGTGAGGATCGGTCGGGCTGTCGTTGAACGGTAAAAACGTTTCTCATTTCGGAGAATTAAAAGTAAAAACACCGGACACCGACATGCCGTCGCTTCTGTTCTGCGGGCCGAAGATGGCCGCCTGCGGAATAGTGATCAGCATCTGGGGGGTCATCATGCTGGTAAGAAATATCGATCTCTGGTACAGACTATTTCCTGGAATAAATCCTTTTAAATAATTTAAATATTCACCAGGACGTTTTCGGAAAATAACCGTTTTAACCGGGTTTTGTTGAATCTCGTGAGACCCGGAAATCCATGAAACACAAACCAGCTGTCGCAAAGGAGTCCTTGGACTGGAATTGGTCTCCGGTTAATAGACGGAGCCCAAGTAGGCCAAACTGAATGTATGCTAGAACATACCACTGCACTAGTAATCAATAGCAGAGCTGTAACCATCAGTCGAAAAATCGAATAATGTCAGAATTTGATGCTTTTATTTGTCATATACGATAGTAAAGTTAATGTTTGGTTTTAGACTGTTGGTCAAATAAAATCAGCCACTTGAATGTATTGTACAGAATTATAAGACACATATTTCACTATTATCTTGTTATAGATAAAACTATCGATCAATCAATGGAGAAAATAATCAGTGCCTGTGTAATTAACATTATGGACGTGGCTAACGTCTGGTTTTCCAGTCAAATGAATGATTATATCTCTGTCCAGTTACAATGAGTCTTTAACTTTACTAACAGGAACTTATCAACCAGAACGTGACTGACAAACAGACTGACTTCTGAAATCTGAGCCATTTAACCAGAAATATGTGGTATGAAAGTGATCCCAGTCAAAGATCTTGTTATTCAGTCTTTTTACTGGATAGAAACATTTTCCTCTGTTGTTTTAATTGAGGAACTCAAATGAGTCATGTGACTTTTTACCCTCATGTGATGTTCCAGAGCAGGAAGTCAGTTTTTCCACTTCCACAATGTAAGGTCAGAAAAAATAAACCACAACTGTTGGCAGCAGTAACCACCACACTCTCAAACCAGAGTACAAATAATGAAGTGAATCTGTAAAAATGTTCACAAACTGTCCTGCAGTTTGACAGCAGCCACTAAATCACTAAAACCACTGAGGTGAGAAACAGTAACTTTATTTTATACTTTATAAACAGAATACAAACATTTAATTACAGATTTATAATTGATTAAATAATCAGCTCCACCACAGACTCATTATGGTTATGATTGAAAGAGTTGTGACAGTTCTGTCCCCAGCTGCACATCCTGTGGCCTCTGCTGTGTCCCCGGGCCTCATGTTGACCCGCTGTGTTTCAGGCGATGCTGGGGATCTTCTTCAGCGCGAAGTCGGCCGTGCTGATCGAGGACGTCCCTTTCACAGAGGACGACATTCGCAACGAGTGAGTTACTAACAGCTAACAGCAGGTGTTTCTGAAGATCAATCAGCTTCTGATAATCAAATAATTGTTTTCGTAATTTTTTAAGCAGAAATGACAAAGTTTTCATCAGATGTGATGATTCGACAGTGAACTGAATCTCTTTGTGTTCTGAAGTGTCGCTCGCACAAAACCAGACCTGAGCCCAGATCCAAAGAGATGATGGACCGGGAGAAATCGAACTGGCATTTTCAAATTTTCCAGGATAATCAGCAGATTGATTGTTAATGAAAATAATCTCTGTACAGCAGCAACAATTAGTCAATCGGCAACTATTTTTATATCGATTAATTGTTTGAAGTCATTTTTCAAACAAAGTTCCAGCTGGTCAGTTTGAGCTGCTTCTCTTTGTCTCGTGTGACAGTAACTGAATCTGTTGGTTCGACAAAACGATCTGATTGTTGGTCGATATGTTCTGACGTTTTATAAAACAAACAGTTCTTCAGTTAATTGTTAAAATATCGGACAAATTAATTGATCCTGAACATAATGTTTGTGTAACAGATTGGGTTAATGTGTTTTTGTGTGGGGACGTGTGCAGCTGTTACTGACGAACTGGTTCTTGCAGAGATCCACCTGTTGGATCCTTTGTTGCCCGGGAAACGATGATGCAATAAAATCCCATAAGCACCAGATCGGTCCGGACCACAGGACTGATGTGGTTCTAGTTTAAAGTGATCTGGTCTGTGGGTGAAGACCTGATCCGTCTCTTCTTCTCTCCGCAGTAAAAATCCTCCTCAGAACATCTACAGTCTCTACAACCAGGTCGGCATCAACTGCTTCATCGCCGCCGCCATCTACGTGGCGGTGGGCGCCGTCTCGCTCTGCCAGGTCCGACTCAACAAGCGTCAGGAGTACATGGTCACATAAGGAGCTGCAGTGAGGACCTGAGCCTGACCTCTGACCTCAGCGGCTGGAGGTCGTCCTCTGTCCACACAGTTTACGTTACAGGTGGTGGTCAGGCATCACCACTTATTTATTTTCAAGTTGAAACCTTCCATGTGTTTGTCGCCTGTTGTTGTTGTTGTTGTTGTTGACGTTGTTGGATGAAGTGTTACATCATTCCTTTGACACTTTGGCTTCAGAGCTCCTGCATGTCACATTTATTTCCTGGATTTAAATTAATGATTCAAACATGAGAAATAAATTAATCTTCAGATGAAGCAGGAAACAAACGTTTAAACAGACTGAGTCAGTTTCATCATTTTATATCTTCTCTGTTTATAATCTTTATTTTCTGAGCAGAAGAAACTCGGTGGAACCTGCTGAAGTCGACGCGTCACTGAATAAATAAAAAGTTAAAGTGTGAACATGTTTGTTTTTAAAGCCACAAGCTCAAACTCAAAGTGTTTCTGTGACAAAACTGTTATGGTGGATGTTCCTTTGCAATAAAGTGTGTGTGTAAAACAGAAGATTGGTCTGAAGTCTCGTACATTTGAAAACAAAGTGATTATTGATCCTGATGAGATCAGATATTCAGTTTAAATGGAGACATGGTCTGTGTGATATTATTAATCTCTGAGTTAAGTTAGTGTTTCCTGCTCCGACATCAGCTTCTCTTAAACTTTATTAAAAACCTGTTTGTTGTTAGTTTAACTTTTTTTTTCTTAAATAATAAAATAAACTTTATTTTCCCTGAGAGGAAATTTGTCTTAAGGTTGAACAAGGAACAGACACACTTACAGGATGGTGTCAACATGTGTGCATCAGTAATAATCCAGTAATATGAAACATGAAGTAATTGAACACTTAAACCTTTTGTTAGATTTCGTTGCCAATATTTCTGAACTGCAGTTTGAGGATTAAATGTTTCACGTCTTCCTTCACTGACTGAGGCTGAACTGTCACAACAAACTGCAGTTACTACTCTTGTCACAGGAGAGGTTGAAGACCGACGAGTCCTTCAGTAGCTCGTCCGGCGGTGGCTCCATGACGCTGGTGTGAAGTTCATCCAACCGTCGTGTAACAAAAGACCAGTGATCTACTCACATACAGATGGTGCCAGGAACCCTGAGGCAGGAGAGACGGGGCTCAGGACCAGCGAGAGGAACTGGACTAAACAGAAGAACATGTAATAAGTTGTTGATGTCAGTTGGTTGCACTGCGACGGGTGGAAAGAAACTAAACAAGTGGAGGTGTTAACATGTTGATCCTCAGCCCCAGCAAGTGTGAGGGGTTTCCATACAAACAGCTGACATGACGATCTACATGCCGCTCTTCAGTCAGCCACAGGAAGGATCGTCTGTGGGGTATTGTATCGGTAGGATTTGAGCAGAAGGTGGCGATAATGCGTCAATAAGATGCAGCCAACCGCTGTAAAACAAGAAGAAGAAGAAAAAAAAAGCCCAGCATGCATCACGTTAACAGATTGAATGTGCCTTTTTTCCCGCCTCTTTAGCTGAGCTGCTCTGACTGGTGACGACTGAGCAAAGACGAAAACACAAACAGTCCGGCTGTGAAGAAAAGGACAAAGTGAGTATTGATTCAAAACTTTATTGTGAATTCCTTCTTGAAAAATAACGAGATATTTCATCTCATGAATTAGAGGAGAGAGAAAAGATGTAGAGTCTGATTGTTTTGCTCTTGTTCATGGTTAATGGCGACTGACTGTTTCACCTCTGGTCCTGCTCGTTTCTGTGGAGCAGACGATCACATGAAAGTTTGGAAGGTGCACAAAGTAAACTTCAGCTAATGTATACGTACATATATTTACACTCCCCATTAAAGTTCCTGGAAATGAAGTGAACACCATCAGATACTGTGGATGGGGAAGTGGTCTTATGTATGGAGCCCCATTAAGGGTCTCTACACACTGATTACACAGATTTTACATACGAAGTCACATGACAAAAGTGTTGGTGACGTCTGGATTAACATTATTTTCACATTATTTCTACATGTATGTAAATAATCTGCACAGTAACTCCAGCTGTCAGATCAGTGTAGTGCAGTAAAAACGTTCATTACAGTAGAAGTAAAGTACAAGTACCTCAAACTGTAGCTGAATGAATGTACTGAGGGTCAGGGAGGCTGGACAGTCCCTCTCATACATGTTTATAATGACAGTTCACATGTTGTGTGTCTCAGAGTCACCACTAACATGACAGTGTGTATAATATATATATAATATACAGCAGACAGGATCTTGTTGTTGTTTGTGTCTGAAGTAACAGAAGAAAACAAGGTTAAAGCAGGAACTGTTTCTTTCTCTTCTGTCGTCTCGTCTCTGTGTCAGATGTCAGAGATGATTTCAGAGACAGAGTGGAAAGAAACCCTGACCCTCATCCTGGAGGAACTGAGGTCACAACAGTTCACAAAGATGCTGGAAATGTTGGAGAAAATCCCCAGAAGTGTGAAGACTGAAAGGTCCAGAGAAGAGATGCCCAAAATCATCATCGAGCACTACGGATTAGAGGGTTCCATCTCTGCAATCGCTGATGTAATGGATCTGATCCCGCGGCGGGATGCGAGAGTCCAGGACCCGCTGCACACCTTTGTGAAGAAGCTGAGGAAGAAACAGAAGAAAGAGACGAAGGGTGAGTTCACACAGTAAATGTTGTGTAAACCATGTGGTCACAGCTGGCATCAGATCTGTGAGTGTGTCTGCTGACCATGTTTATCCAGTGCATTCAGAAACTCTTCAGACCCCTTCAAAGAAAAACTCCAACTCCCGCTATAATGACATATTAATACTAGGTAGCAGTGGCGTGCAATGACTAAGCAAGCAGAGCCTAACTGATCTCAGAGCAGCAAAGGCTGAGTCAAGGACAGCTTGACAAGCACACTTTGGCTATAGCTAACCACGTGTCAAAGATCCCAGGATTTTCCTCAATGTGCAAACCTCCGACTGAAGCTGCTGTCGTCTTCGCTTGACAAGCTCCAGTCTTTGTCAAGATCCACCGTGTTCGGGCAAAGTCAGACTTGGAGGTGTTGACTCCAGACGTTTCACACGCTGTAAGCTGCACCAACGTGTGCTGAAGGTCTCGGCCTGACGAAGCCAAACGAACCACATCATCTGCAAAGAGCAGAGAGGAAATTCTGAGGCTCCCAAAGCGGACAAACTCCTCCCCCTGGTTTTTTACTTGGTATTTGTCCACTAAAAATAGATTTACATCATAGCAATAATTTTTGTTAAATAGAAAAAAACATTTCAGTGGTTACACACTGTAAATGTACGGTAAGTAAACCAACATACTGGGAAAATAAACTTGATCAAACTGATGTAATCAGTGTAAAAGAAGCACATAAAGCTTCAAGGTTGTAAGAAGTTTTCCTATGTTTGACTTAAAGTACAAAAGAACCTGTTGTATTCTTTCCTGGCTCTAGTGTTATATGTCTATAGAGATGGTTTGGGTCTCATTTGTCCAGGTTTTGAGCAACAGTCCAGTAATTGTCTACAAAGAAAAGCTGCTTGGTCATTTCTGAAAATACTAAATGAGAGTGTGACAGTTAATTAATCAAAGAAGAAATCAGCTTCTGTTGATTTTCAGTTGTTTTGGAGCTGAACAATAAGTGTGTTCCACTTTTGTGTCATTTTCAGGGAAGAAGCGGAAATGCGAAAGTGACTTGGATTCAAAGGATAACAAGAAAGAGGCTGCAGCCGGTAGGTAAACACAGTCACAGAGGTCCACCTGTGTCTGCTGCGACGACCGGAAACCTCCAGGACTGAAACCTGAAGCCACAACATGGAGTTCCTCAAATGGCCACTCGAGGCCAAGAGGTGACTCAGTGACTCAAAGTATCTGAGGTGACACCAAGCGGACAGCCCATCTGGTCATCATGTGTTTCCATGGTGAACAGTTTTAATTGTGTCTTGTCAGTAGCAGAGCCACCAAAACTACAGAACACAAACACAGAGGCTGGAGACCTCAAAGCTCAGTAACTCGTAGTCGACAGAAAATACAGAAATAGCACAATACAGGACATTCACTGCGAAATACTATATATTTTTAAATGAGTGACATCGGAAGTAAAATAAGAAACAGAAAGTAACAGCACTATATAATTAAAAACTAGTAAATCCCAACGATGAATCACATTCAGTTTATAATATAATAATATAATGAGTGGATCTCCACATGGACCGGAGTTATTCTTCCACCACTTGACCAGAGGAAGCTTCTGTACAGGGATGTAGACTGGAAGAGGAAAAGTTCATAAAGTGTGTGTGTAACTTTTTACATTTAATTTTCAGGGTTTATGAAGAACGGTATCATAAGTGACTCAGACTCCTCGGATGAGGAGCGAGAGGCTGGTAGGTTAACGGACACACACCTCTAACATAAACCTGATGGACAGATTGACTTCATAAATATCTGCATCATGACACCTTTAACAAAATTACCATAACAGCCAAATGCAAGCTGACATGTATTTTGAGACAATCTGTACTAAATATATTTAAATGTATTGTCACGTTTCAATGAAATGGAGCAGCTGATAACGAAGACAGAATGAGCTCAAACGAAGTTTGGTGGAAGTCATTTAGTAAAATGAATGAAGTGAAGAAACTCACTGACCGATGTTTGTTTCTTCTTTTAAAGATCAACAGAAGAGCTGCAAATCTGACAAGGTGGGTAACTTGTAGGACACCTGTTACCTGGTTACTGATGAATACACCTTACAGCACAGTGACATAGAAACTGTATGTATGATAAAATCAGGGACAGCCAGGGGAAACATGGCATGCTCACATAAAGTTATGACCATGTCCACATTTATCAACATTTATCAACATGTTCTGCCTAGAGGTGCCATGCAGCTGAAAATCATAAACACATATATTATATCCATGTAATAATGCGGTAGGACAGTACCGCACTGTTTGTTCATGTGTAATAATTAAAGTATAAGTTATAAGACTATAGTTCCTAAAATACACATTCATACTGTACTATTTATGCACTGAAAAGAAATTAGTATAGTTAGTAGTATAGTAATTAGTATTAAAATTACCTTTTGTAATTTTTTCTATTGCCTCATAGCTAACGTTAGCATTAGCAGCTGTTTCTAGAAGAGATGTTGTGAGTTCAGCATCACACTTCATTCCTTCACTCACCAACATCTGTCTCCAGAGGTGGAAACAAACACCAATGTTAACTCTTGTTTGGTCCTATTTCACTTATTGTCTTCTACTGAAGTTAGCATGCTAACTAGCTAATTAATTATATCTCAGTTATCTGAACTTGAGCTTTCCAAAAAAAGAAAAATGTTTTAACATATAAATGTCACATTTGCACATTAAATCAGCTCTTCCATTATGAGTAGCTGATGATTAATGAGATGTTCTTCTTCCAGGAGAACATTCCCTCTTGGGTGAGTGGATTTCTTCAAATCTCTAATTTATTTCTCATTCGACTTTGTCTTGACTTGTATGATTGAATTTGTTTTGTTCTCTGTTTGTGTCCAGAGGAAAACCATCCATGATCTAAGGAACAGTGATGGCCTCTGTCAAAAACCCATAGTTGGGAAAATTGTGCAGAAATCTGCTCTGCGTATCTATGTAACTAAACAGAAGGTGAAAAGGTTCTTCTTTTATGTGGCGCTTGCTGATGAGACAAACTGCATTAAAGCAATGGTTTATGGAGAAGAACGCTTTAAAAAAATCACGGAAAAGAATTTCTACATGTTCAGAAATTACAAAATGGAAATGTGTGATTACACTAATGAGAACAACATGAAAGTGTTTAAAGACAGCACAGTGTCGAGGACGCCCCCTGTTGATGTTCCAGAGGAGCTGGAGGTGGAAGCTCAGATGCTCATTTATCGCTACAGTCCTGTTTGCTCCATCGCAAAGGCCAAATTATTTGATGCCAAAACATTAGTGAGCGTTGAAGGAACTGTAACAAAGGTGAGTTTGTTTTTTATATTGTTGAGAAATATGGTGTGTTGGCTGAGCGTTTCTGTGGAAGCTCAGTATTGAGGTTAAGTTTTTCAGTGATCATCAGGCCCAGCAGAGGGAAACAGGCAGTGCTGAGTCCTCCCACCTCTCCTTCTCTGACCCTGTTGTATTCATCTTACGAAAAATCAGGCCTTACCTGACTCAGTACTCCACCCAGCTCTTGAACAAGGCCATGGTCATCCCTCATCTCGACTACTGCATTGCCCCTCTGGCAGGCCTTACTTCACGGACAGTGAAACCCTTAGAGATGGTCCAGAATACAGTCCAGACTTTTCTGGTCTGTGGTTCCACAGTGGTGGAACAAGCTATCAAATGCTATCAGAGCCGGGGCGGACCTCTCTACATATCTCGCTTGGGCCGACAGAATAAGTAAAACACAGGGCCTGTAACGTTTTCCTTAAGGTAACCCCACCCTCACGCAGCTCCCTCAGCTAAGGACAAATTAAAGGTGTACTTGAAGGGTTTAGCGCAACAGGCCCCGGGTTTTCAGGTTCATTCTTTTATTTGGTGCGTGCATTTATATATCAAAGACAAGTCAATCAGCTGTATGTAACATGAAATGTGAAAACCATCCAGTAACACGACAGCTGAGAGCCATGTAGCTGCTGTTTCTAATTTTGTTTGAATCTTGTGGTGTTGCTCAGATCGATCCTGTTGAACACGTCAAACTGAAAACCAAACGGGGGAAGAAAGAGAAGCGAGACTTCATCCTTAAAGACGACACTGATTCCATCAGGATCACCCTGTGGGGCAAAGACATCCAGCAGTTCAGAGATAAATCACATGGAGACTTTGTCCGAGTGACCAACGTGAAGACCAGTGTCTACTATGACATGGTGTCGCTGAACTCAACTGATTACACCAGAATTTTGAAGGTATCCGTTATCAAACTCTACACACTGTTCTACTGATGCTAATGTGATTCCCGGTGCACCTGATGACCAGACCAACTATGACAGACGCCCTTTTGTGCCCAAATTTCACACCCCGATTATTTAACAGGTAAACCTTGTAACCCCGCCCACTAAAAAGCAAGGTCAGGTAAAAACCATGTAAGGACTTATGGGTGTGCAGAGTTGTGGTCACATTGTTATAGGAATATTACGTTCAGCACGTGATACATTCGGAAAGAGCTGCACTCAGTTAATGTTGAAAGAGCAGTGGTCAATGACGAAACACCAACATCTGGCTGAACAATGATTTACACTGACATTCACACCGACAGCGCTGCCTTGCTGTTTCTGTTCAGACAAAAAGTAAAAGGAACGCTGATCTTTGAACGGCTCTCAGAAAGCTCCTTTCTAAGAGCCGTTATTCACATCACTACCATGTCCTAGTCCCCATGAGACGAGACACTGATTCACCACACAAACATTACACCCTCCTCCCTGCTACGTTCATGAGTGACTGCAACTGTCAATCTGTCTTTGTCCAGATCCAAAATGCTGAAGTCCAGAACGTGACGTTCAAGATTATAGGAATCACAGCCACCAACAAGATGGAGACTCACCTGGAGGCAGAGATTAACGGCCAGGTGGAGACATTCTTTGTGGAGTCTAAACTCCTGGCAAAGGCGGTTGGTGTCAGACTGGAGGGGGACTTTGAGGAAAGGCTCCTTCAGAACATGCCCTTCTCAGCAGATGTAGTATTACAAGGAAGCAAGATTAATAAAATCACAGCTGCTGAAAAGATGTAAAAATAACTTTCATTATTCAGAGTGGACGGTTTCCTGTTTATTAGTAACTGAAGATGTGCAAACAGTCAGAGGCAGAAAACCTGCTGGTACAATGTCAGGATACTAGACAAGGACTTTTCCTCTTCTGCATTTAATTTTAATTAATGAGATTATTTTTCACTTGTGTCTGTTGGTTTGTTTATTTGTCAGCAGGTTGACACAAAAATTACAAAAACAATTTCCAGTAAACTTGGTGGAGGGATGGGGGAGGGGCCTAGGAAAAGAGCATTAAATTGTGGTGGTAATCTGGTGAAATATTTTTATCACTTTTCTTAACATTTCTTAACATTTTGTCAGAAAACAATGTTTTGATCAGACGTATCCAGACAATAATCATGTAATAATCTGGAGGTATGTGCCATTCTGGTTTTATGGATACCTACACTCACTGAGCACTTTATTAGGAACATCACCTCATACTGGGTAGTTCCTCCTCTGCTCTCAACCAATTAGATCTTCATGTCATCGATCCACCAGATGTCAGAAACTTTCCTTTGAGATACTTTTATTTTCAAGATTTTAATTATGTTTAACCTGTTTTTATTTTTATCAGATTCATTGTTTGTTAAACTGTGGTTAAACTTTGTTTGTTTTATTTCCACATATACTGTTTGTCATTATGATTATATTTGTCTGTTTTTGATGCACTTTGATGCAAAACTTGTTTTTAGCTTTCCTTGACGGTTTTGATGGTTTATTCTTTTAATACATCTATGAAAAATTTCTTTTAAGATTCACCATAAAGTCACAATCATAATATTGTGTAACTGATTATACTGTTTTTTTTTTAGTATTTCAGGTCTGAAACATTTTCTGTTTTTATATATTTGTTTTGTATTTTTTATGTTTAATCAGGTTTTTGTTAGAACATGTACAAAGGTCCATTCTGCATTAAATGTTTACTTCTGATGCATTGTATTGCTTACATGTCTATACTTGAATAAAATTTTAAGTGTAATACCTGTATCGTGTGATATTTTATTATTTTACATAAGTAAAAAAACATAAATGATTCAGGTCTAAACGATGAACCCTGTTGTTCAGCTGCTCACAACCGACAGCACAGAACATAAACTGCAGTTACTCCCTTTTCACAAAACATGAAACTGAAAGTATCAATGTCTCTACTTTTGGCCGGGAAATGGGCTAAACCATTGTTCACTGCAGTGGGGGGGGGGGGGGGGGGGGGCAGATGCTATGAGGATTAACAGTCAAATTTGGACAAACTCAAATAATTGTTGACATTTATATTCTCTCCATATTTAAATTTTAGCATTTATGTTGGACAACTAGGACGGCACACAGGCTGAGGAAACATTACTGTTGGTATCTGATCTGCCACTCACCGTAACAGGAAGGCGTTGAGAGCCTCTCCATCTGCCAAGTAGCAATAAACCTCGAAGACAGAAACAGTCTGTGGTTGAAGAAAAAAAAAAGTGAGTATTGATTGATTGATTTACTTTATTGCTGATATTTAATCACTGGGAGGAGAGCGGTTGTTTGTTTGTCGGTGTGTGTGATATTGTTTTAACATTGACTCACTGTTGGCTCCAGAGGATTAAACTGAAAGATGAAAAGTGAGGGATGCATGTGGCTCAGTTTTTATTCATGTACTGTTCGACTCTGCACACAGGAAGATTCAACAGGAAGTCTGTTGACTGAATGATTCGTGAGGTTCAGTTCTGCCTTTTGTCAGAAAACACAGAACAGATATTAAAATCAAGTCATAAGATCAAATGATCAAATACCTTCATAAGCCTCATTCCATGCCCACAGCTCTACATTTACTGTGTCCTTCATATTCAGTTATATCCATGTGTGTGCTGTGTGTTCTCCAGGCAGAATGTGCCTTGCACAGGTTATGATTGTTGACTGACTTACATTAAGGTGGAGGTGGTTGATAAAAGTAAAGCTTTGGTTATAAACAATTTAAAGCTGGGTTAGGGTTTGACAAACGATGATGACGAATCATCAGTCGACTCACTGTATCAGTGGATTCATTCTTTTTGTTTTTCATTCATTCTGATGCTTCAGATATCTGTAGTGTTGGAGAAGCAATCGTCAGGCACCAGGTGATTTTCTTTTAAAACTGTTAGTTGTTGTGTCTCAAAATTACACAAGGTAGCGAGGACATCCTGTCTGGTGAATACAGTTTGGTAAAGGTGTGAATAATTGATTTCCCAAATGTAAACAGATCGTATTATTGTTGGGAGTTTTTGCATGAAAAGCAGGAAGAATGATGAAATAACACACAGTAGTTTACCTTATGTACATGATGGCTGGGTCAAGCCACCACTGATGTTTGATGGCATTAGTCTTATCACTCTTTATGTCATCAATGCCTTCAGGTGTCTTTCATTTGAAAAACTTCTTCTCATTTGTCTCTTTGTGTCACAGATGTCTTTGAATGATTTTGAAAGAAGGTGGACGACAGCCCTGAACTCCATCCTGGAGGAACTGAGAGAGAACGAATACAACAAGTTGCTATTCTCTTTGGACAAAATACCCACGGGTGTGAAGTATGCCAAGACCAGAGAAGAAATGCCCCAGATAATCATCCAGTACTATGGAACAGAAAAATCCATCACTGTTATAAAGAAAGAAATGGAGCAGCTGCCTCGGATGGACTGTAAAGTCCAGGGCCCACTGCGCCCCTTTGTGGACAAACTGAAGAAAAACAACCAGAAAAAGAACAAGAGTGAGTTCACAGTGACGGGTCACCGACTCTTCACACCCCTTATTTTTATTCATGATTAATTTTAAACATTAAATCACAGAGAATGAAACTGGGATTTCTGACACTTATTGTCAAAGTCAAAACAAATCTTTCCAAAGTTGACTAAACAAATATGAAATAAACAGACAGGACTGTGCAGAGGTTTTAGGACCTTTAGATGTTTAGATTCTTCTCCATCATCAGGAGACGTCCAGAGTCCAAACACACAGCCAGAGTCATAAAGAACTAACTTCAGAGACCAGGAGTCCTGCAACAGATGGTCTGACCCCCACAGAGACCTGATCCAGCATCATGGAGTCGGTCTGGATCACATGAGGAGACAGGAGAACTGAGCCAGGTTCTACAAGATGCTGGAAAAACCTACCAGACAAGAACCTGAGCAGGTGTACGAAGGAGAACTGACCCTGGTTTAAAGGCAAAGCGGAGTCACAGCAAATACTGGTCTCATTTAGGCTTTCACTCTTTCCTGTACCCTCACTTTACTTTCAGTGCCTAAAACTTGCACAGTCCCTCCTCTGGGTTGAAATGACCACCATCTCTGGTAGTAGTGTTTTATTCCTGTCGAGCAGTGTATATGAAAAGACATTTAAACACTGCCGCTCTCCGCAGAGAAAACACTCTGCCATTTTCAAACTGTTTCACTTTTTAAAATGTCTTTTTCAGGTAAGACGACCAAACCTGCAGGAACTGCAGCTGGTAGGTCAACACACACACACACACACACTGAACTGATGACATGCACGTTTAACTTTTAAAATGTCTTTTTCAGGTAAGACAACCAAACCTGCAGGAGCCTCAGGGTTAGTTAAGAAAGAAGGAACTGCAGCTGGTAGGTCAACACACACACACACACACACACACACACACACACACACACACAAACACATCCAACACACGACGTTTTAAAAACTGGTTCAAAACTTTTTTAAAATGGTCTTTGTCACGAGTAAGAACGACCAAACCTGCAGGAGCCTCAAGGGTTAGTTAAGAAAAAGAAACTGCAGCTGGTAGGTCAACAACACACACACAACTCCGCACACAACACACACACACACACACACACACACACACACACACACACACCACACACACAACACACTACACCACGCACAGAAACACTACACACACAAAGTCACGTTTAACTGTTTCACTTTTTAAATGCTTTTTTAACAGTAAGATCGACCAAAACCCTGCAGGCAGGCCTCAGGGTTAGTTAAGAAAGAAGAGACTGGCAGCTTGGTAGTCAACAACACACACTCGCCACAACAACACACACACATCTAATACACAACACACATACATAAGCAACCACACAACACAACCACACACAGCACACACACACACACACACATCTATACTACGCGCACACCTCTGTTCCTTCCTATAATGATAAAACACTTGAATATAGAACGCTGATCTCCAGGGTGGAAGGGAAATGCTGCAGATTAAACGAGCTTCCTGGTCTCTTCATCAGCTCCTCCCACTGAGCTGTGAGGTCATAATTACTGCACAGCATCATGTGACAGTGAGGCCCGTCCCGTCTTCTCGTGTTGTCAGCCAGCAGTTTTAAATGTGTAGAGAGTGAAGCTGGTAAAAAGTCATTAATCTGCAAAATCATACGACAGTAATTAACCATCAAGCATCATGATGTTTGAGATCGACTCATATTCAAAACGTTTAGTTTCAAGTTTTCAGATTTACCTCAGAACATTCAGCAGTGACGTGTTTCTTCTTTTACAGATCACCAGAAGTTCGGCAAACCTGACAAGGTAAGAGTGATACGTTAATGAAGAATACTCGATAATATGTTTGTTTTTTTAAATGCTCTCCTTTTGTATTCTGGATCAGAAACCCCCCCAGAGAGGCGGCAGTGACCTCGGTGCAAACGCTGCAGCTGGGACAGCGGCGCTGAATCCTGCTCAGCTCTTAACGAAGAGGAAGGTGAAAAATGTTTTCTTGTATCTGTGGGTTGTGACAAGGCAGCGAGCTTTAATAGAGTTAGTCCGACCCTGGACATAAAGCGGGGGCGAAATATAAAGTGCAGGACTGTCAGACCAAAGACCGGGTTCACATCCAGAGTCCTGCTGCGGTTTAGACAGCAGATCACAAGGTGGTGGTTTATAAACATAAATTAAAGTTCTCATGTTTTTTTTTAGGTTTTTCCCTTTTCTTCAGTTATATAGTTTCTTTAAGTTCAGCTGAGTGACAAAGCCCAAAGGAAGTTATTCTCTCCGACAGAAAACACCGACCCTCAAGTGCCTTCAGTGCCTCGTTTGTATTCTGGCTTTTCTTCCGTAACTTATCTGTGACTATGTAAAACATCCACATGACGCCTGGCAACCAGCTACTTTAACACTTATAACGTTGCCTCTGTAATATAAGAGCCACAAAATAAAAACTTACCAATGTGAGATGTTCTGCTCTGGTTGCAAAGGTGGTTCGGGTCTGTCGCCTTCTTCTCCCCGACTTTCAGTATCAGACTCAGTCTCGAATCGTTACGGCAGAACCAGAAATTTCATCGTTACTGTGGTTACAACAGTGTTCACAGCTTCTCTGGGCTTTTGGAGGGGGGGAGGGGGGGGGGGGCAAACTTCCTCTAAAGACCACTTAAGGCTTTCTCCAAAAGTGAGATGATTAGCCAGGAGTTAGGGGCCAAGTCAGGCACTGCCAAGATGACGACAGTGCAGCAGCACTGCTCTTCAGAAACCTGTGGGTGACGTCACGGAGGCTACAACCATCTTTATTGCTCTGTGCTTCCTGAAAATATTCAGGACATTCAGAACATCATGAAATGACAAAGGAGGGAAAAGGTGTCTGATTATATCAGATATATGTGTAGTTTTCATGTTCATAGCTCAAAAGAACATTTTTACATTTAGTTACGTGATCCACTGTCTGTAATTAAGCTTGTGAATTCATGAGTTCATTGGAGGCATTATTTCCAACAGGGCATTAATTATGTTGTGGTGGTTTGGTTCGTTCAGGTTGATGCTGCCGGAGCAGTGAAGCCCAAACAGATAAAGACAGAGGAACAAAGTTCATCCCTGGAGCCAACTGGATGCACCGATGTTCCCAAGGTAACTGATGTCTGAGTGTTTGCTTTTCCTCTCTACTCACCTGTTTGTTGTTTAGTTTGCTAGTAGACTGAGACAATTCAAGGTTCAATTTAAACATCTATAAAAGCACGTAAAGTTGATCACACATCTGCTCAGTTCATAAGAAAACCACGGCCTGTTTGATCCCTCCATGTTTTCCCTGTACAGATGGATTCGTTCACGGTCAGGGCTGAGATATGGATTACAACAATTATTTGTTATTATTCATACAATACACGATGTCCCAAACCTTGACTGTCAATCTGTCTTTGTGCAGGCGGAAAGTGCTCCTGTCGTGAATGCGTGGATCAAGATCATAACAATCTTAAAATCCAATAAGACAAACATTCACCTGGTGGCGGAGGTCAACCAGCAGACGAAGACCTTGTTTGTGACATCTCGACTTCTGGCAGACGCATTGGGCTTTAAATCGGAGGATGATTTTAAAGAGATGTTGCCGCTCTTTGCAGAAGTGAAATTACAAGGAAATAAAATAAAAGAGATTAAGAGGCTGTAAGAATGACGTGTATCTGTGGAAGAGAAACATCGTTAACATCTTCATACATTTTTTAAATGTAACCTTCCCATTGTGGTTACCAGAGCAGTGCATCTGCTTTGTTAGGGTGCTTTTCTATTTGAAATGGTTTTGGTTGCATTTACATTTGCAGAGGTGGGGTATCCCTCTGCTTTAAGGTTTGTTGTTCATAAATAAAGAGACACGGCGCAAACACTCCGACTGGTCTGAACTCCTTGTCTGAACTGAGTTGGTATTTGCAGGTGGTTTTGGTGGCTGAGCTGAGATCAAAGGAACCAAAGTCAAGAACTCAAAGTCCCTTCTTGCACCTGGAGATTAGACCAGAAATTAAACCAATGGCAGATTAAAAATCAGTGGCAGCATCAAGATGCTGTTAGAAGATTTAGTGCGAGCAGTTATTTCAGACCGCCTGGTCATCGGCCTACTTCCCTCATCAGAACAAAGCTGCCAGATGCATCCTGGGTTATTTCGAAGAAAGAAAACTGAGTTTGAATGAAATAGTTCAGAACGACCATCAGTTTGTTCGATCATTTTCCCTTTAACTTTTATTTGTACCCTGTTGAGAATCTGACACACTTCAACGGTGTCTGATTGAAACATCTGCTTTCGAAAAATAAGACAACGTAACAAACAAAAGAATAAAATACAACAATAGTGAAAAACACAGCGGTGAAGTTCACATCTCTAACTCAGAACACACACTGATGGCGCCGGGTCGTTCCTGTGCCGACGTCTACCGAGGACTCGAGTGACAGACTTTAGATCCAGAAACAACATGAAAAATAAAGAACAAATGTCTCTTTATTTCTACTTGACTTTATTAAAAAATATTATCAACAAAATCATCAGTAAACATGCGCGCGCGCACACACACACACACACACACACACACACAAAGCAGTATCCATCCATGTAAAATACATACACACACAGTTTGTGTTTAACAGGAGAAATAACAGACATCATGTGGAGCGTCCTGTCCAGAAACAGTGAAACTGATTTTACTTTGAAAAAACAAGAAAAACAAACAAAAAACATTCTTGGCAAACTGACAACCAAAAGCAAAATGACCAATCAATCAACTGATCAATAAGTGAAGGGTTTCTTTCCAAAGCATTATGCATCCAATTTATTAAGAATTAAAGGTGGAGGATAAAAATGACCTGATGTTCCCTGTTTGATTTTCAAAAATATACAATATTTATATAATTACATGCAGTGAAATCTCTGGTTGGCGACTCGTTTGGAAGGAAACGCTTCACTGTAGAAAACAAGAACTCAGATGAAGTGCTACTAAAAAAACAAACAAAAAAAAAAAACAACCACTTGTTTGTTTGTTGTTGTTTAAGTCTGGTTACACACACGTTCGATTTACATTCAAACCAAACAGAAAAACAAGAAATCTACAAAAATAGACCATTCGGCATTTTACACTTTGCATGTTGAGTTTTCCTCTGAGTCGTCTTTGTGCACATCGAACCCGTTTATACAACGTCGCCGCTCTTTAATATTACCATAGATCGTCTTTATTCACATATTGACAGATGAACAGATGCTAAGCTAACGGCTGTTTTTATTGACTTATAATAAAACCAAATCTACGAATGAAAACATAACGAGCTCTCAGTTGTTGGAGAGGAGATGTGTTTGGGGAACATTTCAAAAATAATAAACAACTGAAAAATGAGTGTGAAGCTAATTTTAATCCGACCTCCATGTTTTCCTCAACGCCAACAAATAAAGCGATCAGCTGATCATTTCAAAAGAAGAGCCAGACCAGCGTGTTTCTACGTTTTAGATGCTTCACGTCTTCACTGACAGTTTTTATCTCCTGCTGCAGACGTCTATTGGTTTCTATTCATTTCTGCAAAGTGAAAATCAAATGTGGCTCTCGATTAATCAATCAACAGAAAATTAATACTGGATGATCAATTAAGTGTTTCAGTTACTTGATATTCTCTGGCTTAAGCTTCTGTTTGATAAGACAGTAAATTGAGAAGAAGTCCCTGTCACTTTTCAACATTTATAGATTAAACATGTCATCGATTGATCAGGAAAATGATCAACAGATTAATCTATAAAGAAAACAATCATTAGTTGCAGCTCTATTCATAAATGTAATGAGTAAGTTTCAAGACTTTCCACACCAAACAGAAATAAATGGAAACCAGTAGAATCCAAGACGCAGCAGAATCAGTGGATTCAAATGTCTGAAACAGTGACTCTCAGTCTTCTCCACCTGTGAACCCTTTAAACAAAACAATGTCTCAGCTAACCAGTTAACCGGTTAATAAGTTAACCAGTCAACGAGTTAACAAGTTAACCAGTTAGAACCGGTTCTACAGAAAAGTGATTACCGCTCTCGTTTTATATTTAAATAATTTTTTTGAGGTAAAATAATCCAGGAATTCAAAAAACAGAAAAAATAAAGATTTGTTGAAACAAAACTTTTTCTGTTTTCCTGTCAATCATCTTGTGACCCCATGCACCCTGTCGGGGGCCCCAACCTTAGTTTGGGAACCACTGCTCTAAAACAACTGAAGTAAAGTGAGATGTGAGATTTAAAACTGACAGAACGTCACTGGTCTGATCTCTGAGTCGCTCTGTGTCGTTTACTGTTGATCATGTTTTAAAACGCTCCCCTGGATCCACACACACACACACACACACACACACACACACACACACACACACACACAGTGAGGAATGACACGTCGAAGCTTTGTGCCCGTTCTCTACAAACATTCAAACAGACGACGTCCAGAACCGAAGTGAAGCAGCTGCAGGTTCGATCGGTCGAAGACTCAGAAACTACAAGTTCTTTCTTTTTGCTCCTTTTTGTTGTTGGAAAAAGTTTCTGCGTCAGGATTTCATGATGTCTGAGCAGCTCAGTTACAACACCTAAACAACTTTTCACACCTTCACTGATGTAACAACATGTCTGCCGTCCTGCGCTCTCACTGGCTGACGATGAGCTGTCGCAGGTACGACTGCGTGAGGCCTCGCAGCTCCTCCAGCGTGTAGTCCTCCGGCATCGGCAGGCGGGTGATGTGCGGCGCCAGCTGGGCGAGTGGGATGCTGAGGGAGTCGGACGCGGCGTCGCCCTGCTGCAGGCTCAGCACCACGCGCAGGATGTTGGCCACGCGCTTTGCCATTTCTGCACGGAGGGAGGAGGGGCGGGGGTCGGTTAAGGTAGAGCGGCGGTTTAGTGTCATGGAAGCGTCTGCAGGTTTTCACCCTCACCAAACCACAACAGCTGATTTCACCTGTTGAACCTGCGCTCACCGATTGACCGATGTTCAGCAGAAACGTCGTTAACAGTTCGTCAGCTTTAAGTTGCTCTGTTGAACTTGTTAAACAGTTTCTTGTTTCCACTCATGGTGATTGATTTGATTGATTTGTGGTGTTTGTGTCACCTGCTGAGCAGGTGGAGGACTGAGGCTGTTTACAGCTGTGAGAGTAAACACACAAACACTGAGCTGAAACTCACTGAGGCTCTGAAGACGAGGAGGTCAACGATTCTCTGCAGGTTCATCCCTGCCACAGACTCCTGAACTGTTTTCACATTTGATATATTGTGAGAATAAAATTATTGCTGACAGCTGCTGCTCACCTGTAGAGCTGCACTAAGACGTCACTCACCTTCCCTCCTCCCTCATTCAGTCGTCTCTTTCACTATGATCTTCAGATGAACGACTTGTTCATCGCCTCCTCGGTGCTGAACGAGTTTCTGAACGCAGATCAGTCGCCAGAATCCCTGACTCGCCTGAACGCCTCCCTCCTCTGAGAGCAGCTACTCACCTACCAGACCCTCCTCCCTCCCTCCCCCCTCTCTTAGATAAACACAACACATATGTTATTTTAAATAAACTTATTGCAGAGGATTTTTCACTTGTGACCTGTTGTTTTTAGCCTGTATTTGTTTCCACGCAGTCGAACTGTCTCATTAACAGCTGAGCATCTCTTCTTCTATGATTTCTAAGCAGGTTGATGGATGTTGAAGATAATGATATGTGTGGAAGTCGCACTGAATCATATGAATTATATACATGAGTCTCAGACCAACTTCAGCCAATCAGAGGACAGGTATGCTTGTGAATCCAGCTGCTGTTGTGTTCAGTCAGAGGGAAAAGTAGCAGAGTCTTCTGGACATCAGCCTCGTGTCGCTGCTTAAACCCGATGGTTGAGAAGCTCTTACCTGATTGGGCGAGGCGGTCTCTGGCGGTGCTGCAGGGCAGAAGTTCGATTCTGCTGCAGAGAGACGTGACATCGCTGTAGAGACGCTCCAGCTCGTAGCCGGCGTTTTCCATCTGTCAGCGAGGACGGAAACACAAACGTCAACACAAGCCATCTCCTTGCGTCACATCGGTGCTGCGTTTAAGGACAGCTTTAAAATGCTACTTTTCACTTCTTCACTAAATTCCAGAGAGAAATTTGTAATTTTAATTATTAGTTACTTCACAGATTTAGATTTTACATAAAAAACAATTTCGACATAGAGAAAACACAGTGTCAGTACCTGCTGGATGTCCTGCAGAGTCTTTATGACTCTTATGTAGTCCAGGTAAACTCTCCCTGCAGTGTCCCAGTCCTGGATGGTGGTGCTGTGTTCAGGGACCGCCAGCCCCTCCAGGAACTCCAGCAGGTAGTCGTGATTGTCGTTGATGATGCATTCTGCAGGAGGAACCATGAATACGTTAAATAATAAAATCTAATAATCTCTCTGGACTCCCAACAGCCCAAACAGTTTTAAATTCAAAAGCTTTTCCAGAACTTGAACCCAGTTCTCTTCTGTGTTTAAGTATCTTTTCTTTCTTCAACTCATTTTTGCTTTTATTTGACAGCTGATATCAGATTGTATTTTCCCAAGAAGCTCCTCATTTTTGTTTTCAATTTTTCCAAATCAGGGAAATCTTCAGTGTTGACTTGGACAATTAGAAACTAACTAAACCATCACTTAGTACATGTGGCTGCAGGTCTATGTGTTTATGTGAATGATTAAAAACCCAGGACCCACCTGAGGCCAGATGTTGGATCAGCAGCCGGTGACACTGGCTCCAGTATCCGGCCCGGTACAGGTGCAGGGCCTCCTGGTGTCTGTCGGCGTCTCGTCGGGCTCGGGTGGCCTTGGCCTCGTGGATCCACTGCTCCGGGATCAGCAGCCTCTCGGTCAGGAAGCGCTCCCTCCGGACGGACTCGTCCGTCTCCTGCAGGGGGCAGTGGAGGGTCAACATCTCCCTCACTGCTCGCTCCCGCTGACTGAAGACAGGGAGACACACACCAGTGAATCATCTGACGCAACGTTTATTTTCACAGAGTGTGTAACTGCAGAAGAGATGTGACGTACATGTGGTCGGGGATGTGCAGTAGGATGAAGACGGCCATGTGCCAGAGGCCGGCGCTCTCCAGCTGTGCGGCGTAGCTGGCGTGGAGGAGTCCCTGCCGCGAGGTGCTCAGGTGGCTGTAGTGCAGCGCCTGCAGGACGCCCCACAGGTGCCAGCTCAGACGGTAGTCCAGACGCTCCCAGGTGATCGTCAGAGGGTCCAACAGCTGCTGCAAGCTGTAGTGTCTGCACACACAGGTGATCTTACTCATCAGTGTCAGATTTAAAACTGTCTGTTACAAACTGAAGGTGTGGGAAGATTAAGCTGCATTAGCATAAAGTGAAATGTAGCAGCTACAGCTGCAACTTACTGTTACTTCCTTGATAAACTGATTAATCGTTTGGCCCATGAAAGAGTGGCGCTGTCTACGTTTACTTTGTTTGCCTCAAATTGGCCCTTAAGGAACCAATAAAGTATTTAGAATTGAAACTGAATTAAAATGTCAGAATATAAAGGCTTCACAAGGTTCCTGAGATTCCTTCAGATTTGTTGTTTTAGTGGATGAAAAGTCAAAAACAAAAAGAAACCACAGAACTTCTTTTGGTCCTTTTGCTCGTAAGATAATTTAATTGTTTATCAGAATTATTGCTTGTGATCTGTCAGACGACTAATCAATCGACTGTTTCAGCTTTAATAGGATCCAGTGATTGTGGAGTCTGGTACAAACTAATCCTCTGCTGCACAGATCTTA
>NW_019174341.1:1283778-1313103 GCF_002260705.1 Seriola dumerili
AACGTTACAGACCAGAGCTTAAATATCATCTTCATTAACTTTATTTCTTTGATTAATTGCAATAAGAAAATCTGTACAATTTATGCCACAGGTCTTAAAGCAGGTTCAAGTCCAAAATCCTCCAGTGAAGAATTTAATTTAGAGCGGTTCGCTGTTGATGCTCATTATAATAAACTAATGTAAAAACACCCGCACAAACATTCTTAGTTTGACTTCCTGAAGAACACAAAACTTAACAACATGAGTGGAAATGTTTTCTATTCTATCAAAACATGTTCAATGACCACTTCCCAACATGTGTATGTGTGTGTGTGTGTGTGTGTGTGTGTGTGTGTGTGTGTGTGTAACCAGCTGTAGAATCAGAAAAAAGCTGTCAATATTTCAGTGAAGATGAGAAACAAACCCAACAGATCAAAGTGGAGACATTCATATTCTGAGATAAAACTCTGTTCATTCATTCAGCAACAAAACTGCATAAAATATCTTCATGTGTAATTAAACAAAATGTCACCCTTTAATAAAAACACACTCGATCTTTAGGGTTCACTTTGTGATAACAAAAGTGTCTGAAGAATCATTTCGGCTCTTTCAGATGTGGAAATGAAAGACACACTGACAAACACTGACAGTGTGAACATCAGCAGACAGTAGAACTGAGGTCTGGTTTGAACTAGAGCTGAAACTGTTAATAAATTAATCAATTAGTTTAAGAAGGGATAAATGCTTTCCTGTTTTATATCTTTATAAACCAAGTTTCTTCAGGTTGATCAGACGAAACCTTTAGTTCTGAGAAAATGTGACAGACATTTTAAAGACCAAGTGATCAATGGAAAGTAACAGATTTAAATCAATAATGAACAGATTCTACTGTTGTAATGAAATGTTAAATATTCAGTCATTGTTGACTAATCAATATAGAACTGATAATTAATGGGTCGGTACTCCTAACTTCTAGTTAACTAGTTAGTCAGCAGTATAAACACTTAAATGTCTGGAAAACACACTGTGTACTTAAAGGTGTAATGTGCAGGATTTTTCCGCTGCTCTGTCTGTATTTTTTATTTTCTTATTTTGCCGTGTTCGGGACGTTTCTGGGCGTCGACCTTTGGGCAGAGGGTTTGTAGCGGGACTCTATCGACACAGAACAGGGGCTGGTTTCATAAATACTGACTCTGACTTAGATCTAACGAACAGTCAGACTTCAGACGGACTGAGTCTGAACTGCTGCAGAAAGCAGCTTAGTTCTTGACTATCTTAAGCCGGACTGTGGTACAATGATTTCTGGGTAATAAACCACTCAGCTCCATTTACCCTCTGCACGACATGTTTGTCTTTTGGAAGAATTCAACAGTTAGACGTTTTACATGAAGAGTGAGAAAGAAAAAGACCTGAGCCAGCCTGGGGGTGAGGTGTCTAATGTTTGTGTCTGACTGATCTGTGAGCAACATGAAGACTGGACCAGCACGACAGACCAGATGTGTGTGAAACCGGCCCCTGGTCACATCGCTCTCCATCTCTCTGATCTCTGGATGTATAAAGAGCTGCAGGTCTTTCCTTCACACACCTGTGCTTCTTCTACTTTAGAAAATAACGTTTTGTCAGATTCACTGCTTCGTTCTGACCAACACTGCCTCCTCTCTTCATCTACTCTCTCTTTCTCGCTGAGCCAGAGAGGAGGAGGCACCTTTGAAATCCTGCACACTGCACCTTTATCACTGACAGAGATAAAGTGGTCGTCGACCTGAGGCACATTTAAAAATTCAGGATGTTTCACTTTTTGCAGCTGATCACTGGTTCTAACTCAAATTAAATGACCTGCTGCCTCCAAACAGCTGGACACAGACGGATGTTTGAGTGGATACTCCTTTAATCATCTCAGGTGTGTTAGTGAGGAAGATGATGATGATGAGTGTAGATGGGCGCAGGCTGCTCTACCTGAGCCTGTGGCGCCACCTGCTGCTGGGAGGGGGGAAGTTGCTGCTGCATCCTGGGTGGAGGAAGTGACATCATCGTCTTCAGCTTCTTGGGGTCGGCTTTAGGCGGGACGTCCTCCTCCTCGTCAGAGTCCTGGAGGCCATATTTGGAGAAATGGGCCACCTGAGAGAGAGAGAGAGGGAGGAGTCAGTCACACCTGAGAACTACATGATAATGACACCTGAGCAGCGTCACAGCAGATGCAGGTGTTCACAGGTCCGCTGGGTTCTGAGGAACCAGGACAGACATCGGTGACCTACATAAAAGATCAAGTAATTAAGTGATAATTATTTTCTGGAATTTGATTCACAGAAATGAAACTGGTTGGAAAATTAATATCGTCTCTGTTTATTGTCCAGTTGATTATTGCTGCTCTTTCCCGCTGTGGCTCCTCATTAACCGACAGATCACCACGCTGTCGTGGTCATTAACACACAGACACCACATCAGGTCTAATTATCTTTGTGTACTGAGGAAGAATATACAGTATTCAGTGTGACTTGCTGACACCTAGGAACACCTCTATAACCCTACTGAGTTGGCCCCTTGATCCTTTCATCAAGGAGAACACCCCTTCTTCCCTCTTACATCACCAAGGCTTCATCGTCTTAACAACATCTTACCTGTGGATATGCTGATCCAGTCTAAGAGCCCCTCCTACCCCCTTGATAACTTGAACCTAGGTGTTACATTGCAAGACCTCTAGAGAACGTTACCTTTTGCTTCTAACCTCCTTTCCAACTTGTTATCCTGTCTGACTAAATGTCTGTAACCCCGGGTCTATGCAAATACAATTGTCTATCCCTTTGTCTTCAACTGTATAACTGTCCCCCTGCCCTTCACTCTGGGTAAGTCTACTGCCTCAGACCCGCTCTGTGTCAGTTGGCTCACCGTATCCTGGGATACCAATAAACTTACATCACTACAGCAAACTTGAAACTAAGGACTTGGGTGAATTTTCTTCAACAGTACTCAGGTGGCTTTTCCCATCTGAATTAGATGTTTTCTGGATCAAATCCAACATTTTGGACCCACAGAACTCTAGAAAACATCTTCATTCAAATCATCTGTATTCACATTATTCTTTCCTGTGAGTTACAACAGAACTGATACTGGATTTCTGAGGGTTGACTGATATTGATATTCAGAAGTTTACAACGACACAGACAGATGCTGAGCAGGACATTTTAAATCTCTGGTGGAAAAACTCTGAAGGACGTCACTGTGACACAACAACCTTGTTAGTTGTTCGATCAGATGAAATATTGGCCTCGCTCTAATGATTGAGAAAACTCTCCTGGTCATTCAGTGTTTCTCAGCTTCTGTCAAAGTAGAACTTCAGGTGACAAAGAAAGAAAAGATAATGCGCGTTATCGGACATAAACTATCTGAGGCTAATTTATCTGAAACCTGTGGGAGCAGCAGTAACTGACCTCGAACACCCAGGATCCCGTCTCGGGTCTGTACTCCAGGAAACGGGCTCCCTGTTTACGAGAGGCTTTCTCCAGCCGACCCTCGTAGTTCATGTCGGTCAGACGCTCGGGGCTCCTGATCTGAGTGCAGGATGTTTTGTCATTTGGCCAAACGCCATCCAAGGTCACCTCGGCCCGTCTACGAGCACAAAGAGACAAACAGACTAGAACAGGAGCTGGATGACAAACACACAACTGGTCAGTTTGAGGCAAACCTGCCCCCCCCCCCCCTCGGACCAGGTGACAATCACAAAACATCTCCCCACAACAGACTGACTTGATTGTTCCTGGCTTCACTCACCTGTTAAGCCCCTCCCCCTCTGGCGGCTTGTTTTTGTCATCGGGGTACACGATGACCTCCTTGCGTCTGAAGTGGACAATCTCGTCGAGGTTCAACCCCGTCACATTCACCTCGCCGGGGAAGAAGATGGAGCCGTAGCCTGTGAGGGCCAATCAGAGCAGAGCAGTGAGACAGAGCTCACAGGCATCGTGGGACATGACATAACAAGCTGTATGAGTCACCTTCCAGTTTACCCAGGCAGGTAAACTGGATGTCTACTATGCTGCTACTAAGAGGTGAGGGTGTGAGCCAGTGTTGGTGTTACCTTTCCTGCCGACGGTGAAGTTTTCCACCACACACTCTCCGTTTTCATCCACCATCTCAGCCAGATCCTCCATAGAGGGGATGGTGTAATAACCAACACGGTTCAGGACGATACCTGACAGACAGAAAACAGAGAAACTGATCGATTCATCCTGCAGCTGCTGCAGGATTTCCTGCCTAATGTGTAAAAAAAATATCATCACAAAAGCAATTTAGAGTGATTCATTCATCTCACTTGAATCTAAAAACTGTGCTTTTATTTATGGGAAGTTTTTAAAATACTGAACTTTTTAAAGAACATTTTGTTGACCAGAGTGGATGTGAAACTGAAAGCTACAGGAATGCAGGACTGTGTTTTGACAAAGGATCACTGACGTTACACGACTTCCTGTCCATCAGCTTGTTGATGTTGGAGACAAAAGTTGAAAATATCAAAGGGGGAAGTTAAAATAACAGTTGTAGCCCAGCTGTTGCAGGAGCCTGTGACAGTTTTCCACCTCTGTGTAAATTCAGCCATTAAACAGGTGCGGTCTGACACGTCTCTCTCACAGCAGGTCTGTGACACAGCTGTGATCAACTGTGTTTTTCCTATTCACAGCTGTATGCAAAGGTTTGACCACCCCGAGGCAAATGTGTGCATTTGTTAATCTGAGCGGAGCTGCAGTGAACAGCAGCTCTGGCAGGGATGAATGAAATGAGCTGAAGCTACATGATGATCCTGTTGTTGTGATCTTAAAAACAAACTCTTGTACAACCTGTGGTGTCAAATGGTTTACACCTGGACTGAACAAACAAACAAACAAACAACAACACAACAGATGTATGGACACTAAAAACAATTGTTAGTTGCAGCCCTGTTGATGATGTTTTTATTTATTGTTGTGATGATGTTATGTTTCCCTCTTGACCTTGTCCCTTTAAAAACAACAGATTTTAATCTCAACATGATTTTGTATCTCACCCGCTGGGTGAGGAGACTGTTGAGCCTCCTGCTGCTCCTCCTCTCTCTCCTCCTGCAGAGACTCCTCCCCCAGAGATGCCGACACGTCATCGCTGCTCAGCTGAGGACAGAAAAAAAATTCTGGGTCTCAAAAAGATCTGAGTCATATAATAAATACCATGAACACACACATCTGTCCTCTGACTCTGTATGTCGCAACCTCATCATTCAAACTCCTGGACCTGCCCTGTTTTATTTCCCATCTCTGATAAATCAAAATTATCTGCTGTTTATGTGAAAACTTGAGCTCAGCATCGAGAGGTTTTTAAAGATGATGATGATACAGACTCGTGTGTTCGTATAAACTAAATATGTGAATATCTCAACTCTGAGCAGAATATTAAGGTGGATGTCAAAGCTCCGATTGTTGTCACATTATCCCCCGTGTAAACCCAACCCGTTTATCGAGCTACAGGCTACGTGATTTAGGATCCAATGGGTCCAGATCAAGTTTGCAAGAACGTTGGCGCTGCTGACCTCCAGGCCGTTCCTGGCTGGTTTGTGCATGTTGAGGTCACTGATGGTGTCTTGCAGGCTGGTCTGGGTGCGGCCCTGCGGGATGGGCTTGGCGATGGGATTGACGTAGAACTGGGTGACCTCGGGGTCTTCGTCCGCCCGGCTGCTAGGGCCTGCCAGCTCCCTGAGCTCCTCCTCCTCCTCCATAAGGCTGCAGACGGTATTTAAGTTAATATACTGCTATGGAAACAGTGGTTTAAAACACACCCTGTGGTTATAGTGTTAGGTGCTGATTCAGTGACAGGGTCATTTTCTGTAGTTTGACCTGCTGCACTTAGTCTAGTATTATTAATATAAACACAATCTGATGATAGGAGTGTGGTAGGAAATGTTCAGTTGCATTAGCAAAAACTCATCACAGTTTAAATGTGATGTGACTAAAATTAAAAATAAAATCTCAAACTTTGAGACTATTCAGGAAATGTTCTCCTACAAACTGAAAGAAGACTCAAGTGTCATATTTGAGACACGATAACAAACGACCTGCTCCACCTGCTCATTGCTTTGCAGATTTAAAAATACAGATCATTCTGAACCCCTGACCTGTGTCCGTTCTGTGGATACTCTGAGGGTGAAGCAAGGTCATCTGGCTCCGCCTCCGTCTGACTGCTGTACTGACTGCTGTTCAGGTTCTTCAGCACAAGTTTCTTTATGCTCTTCCTGTGGATAAAACACACACACCAAGTTAAACACTTTTTAATATCAGAGTAACATTCAGAACCTTTTTCATGGTTGTACCAAAGAATGTCAGTACTTCCCTGCTGTATCTAAGAATCATTCCGAGTGATACATTTAATCAATGAACCTGATTTGGACCCATGTGTGTATTAATGAATGGGCCTATGTGGCACAGACCCAGGAGCCAGATCCCAGTTAAACACAACGAAGGAAAAACTATCGCGGAAGGAAAAAAAAGCCACACAGACGTTTCAGTAGGGAATTCATACATAGGAGGGGTGGGGGGCCTTTTACTAGTCTTTGCCCAGGGGCCCACGTTGCCATGGCAATGGTACAGGTAGTGTTGGCTGATGGGTACCTGGGTATGAAGGCTCCACTGGTGAGCGAGGGCTCGTCATCATCCAGGCCATCAAAGAGCTGCGACTTGGACGAGCCAGATGATGTCAGCGCTTTGGGGCGGACCCTGGTTGCAGGTCGAGGGGTCAGCTTGTAGTGGGTGGGCGTGGTCAGAGCCTTCTGTGCCGTCGGATTGGTTGGTTTCAGACGCTGACAAAATAGAGAAATTGTTAATGTATGACCATTAAAGAGCATCTTGATTTAATAAAGGTGAAGTTAAAAAAGTGAACTGCAGGTGAATCTGTGTTGAGTATTCATAACACCAACAGTGTCAACAAAAGCAGAGGAGAAGCAACAAAAACACGCCGAATAAAGGAGCAGACTCTCACCTCCTCTTTCTTCTTGGGGTCTGACAGCGGGTTTCTGAACAGTGGTGAGTCACCGTACGGTGAATACGCCAGAACACTGAGCTGCTGCTGAAGCATGGCCTGCTGGGCGGCCGCTGCGCTCGGATCAGTGAGTGCTGGAGGAGGAAAAACAAAACACATCAAAACATACGGTTCCATCACTGCCCCATCTCCTGGGGGACGGAGGTCAAACACGCCACAGACACTGAGGGCTCACCGACGGGTTGTTGTGGAGCTCCAAAGCCCAGGGTGCTGGTTCCACTGTTGAATCCAGTCGCTCCGAATGTTCCCATCGTTCCCAGTGTGGTGCCCAGTTTGTTCTGGTTATTGCCAAACAGAGACGGCTGGCCTGTGCCCACTGCTGAACACACAGCTTTGTTTTAATACATGTTCAGCTGATCCTCAGCCTGTAATACTACACTTTGATTTCACAACAGGTTCAGCTCTTCGGTGCTTTAGTTTGAAAACGTCTTCTCTGTTTCAATCAGCCAATATTAATAACCATGTTATTGTAACCAATTGTTTGTCAGAAAATTAATCGCTACTGTCAGTTTAAGTTGCTATGAGGGAAAAATTCAAAAAAATTGCTTGTTGATTTCAGACGTGAGAATTTGTTGCGCTTCGTTGTTGTAAACTAAATAACTTCAGGCTGTTTGGAACAAACGAGAAACTTGACAACATCAACTTGGGGTCAGGGAAATTTTCTGACACTAAACAATTAAGTAAAAAACTAACAGAATAATCTATGATGAAAATAATCTCTAACTGCCCCCAAACGCTGTTCAACTGAATTCAAACTGCTTGTTCTGTCCAACCAACAGTCCTAAATAAACGAGTAAGAAGCTGGAACCAGTGAATGTTTGATATGTTGATGGTTGCAGAAGAATTTTCTGTTGACAAACCATTTCAGCTCCACTAGTGAAGTGTCATGAAAATTACATTACCTATAAAGTATTTTCCTTTTTCTTATATTCACACCCTGGCCTTAACACTGTATCATCATCTGTCTGTTAATCCTTCCTGATGCCAGGTTCCTGTGTTACCTGTTCCAAAGCTGGTTCCCAGTCCGGTCCCCAGACCTCCAGTGGCCGGCTTGTTCCCGAACAGACTCCCTGCAGCGGGGTTCGCACCAAAACCTTGCACCAAAGCAACAACACCGATTATCAATGAGACTCACTGTTGTCTGAAGCGTCAGTGCCGTTGCCATGGTTACCCTGAGAGGTACTATAAAAGTGTTTTACTGTGAACACTGACTTACCGAAGGTGGAGGTGTTGGTTCCAGTTCCCAGTGTGAGGGCAGGCTTGTTGCCAAAGAGCCCGGTGCCGGTGCCGAAGGACGGGGCGCTGGTGGTGGTGGTGCCGAACCCCGCCGTCTTATTTCCGAATAAACTCTGCTGTAAGAGAAAACACACAAACAGTAAAATTTAAATCTATTTACACTGATTTAGTCTTCACACAATGTTCAATGTTATTTTCTATTAGTGGAAGAAACTGAGCTGCCCTCAGCCCGCCAAAGTTTACTCCTTTTAAAATTTTAGATTAAGATTATTTTTGCTCCACTAGAAATATTTTAACTGCCCCTACCCTCACTGGGTTGATTACATATTGTGATTGGTCAGTGAACTTAGTCCTGTAACATGCTCTCATGAGCACCTTGAATGACAGGCACACAGAGAGGGCCGGAAAGAGACAGAAAACAGTAAAATCTTTGTAAGAGAAAGAGCAGTGCAAGGAGGGGCTGAGTGAAGCTTTACAAAGAAAACTTTTTTTTTTTTTTTTGGATATTGTGACGGGACGGTACATATCTCTTTCATTTTATCGCTTGGGCCTAAATAACGGTCTCCTTTTTACAGAATACACTTGTGATGAATCCTCCCAAACTGAATCTGTGTGTTACATTAAGCTGAAGTTTCAGTTCAGTTCTAATGAAGTAATTATTGCCTCTTATATGATAAATAAATTTGTCCCATTTCAAATCATCCCTGGTTTACTTTGTACCTGTGTTCCAACATTTCCAAATCCAGTGTTGGGTTGCCCAAACAGCCCAGTGCCCGTTCCAAACCCAGTGGCGGTGCTGGTCTGGGCGGCGCCAAATAACCCGCCCGACTGAGAAGCTGCTGTGTTCCCAAACAAACCCTGACAGACAGGAGAGGACCGTTGTGAGCAAACATCGAAACCTTCTCACTCAAACTTTTAAAAACCATTGAGGAAGCTGAATTGTGAGATCTGCCTCCCCAGTGAACACAACACTGACGTATCGTCACCTTTCAGCTTATTGAGATGTTGAACTTGTTAACAAACTCACCATGGTGCTGGTGTTGGCCTGTCCCATAGTGTTGGTGTTCCCAAAGGAGAAGCCAGTGTTCTGTGTGGTGGTGGTTTGACCGAACGGCTTGAAGAGGCTGCCGGCTTGTTGCTGGGTCGGCTGGCCGAAAAGACCACCTGTGGTAGCACCAAAACCGCCAGTCGCTGCTAGAGAGAAGACAAACATAAAGCACGTCTCTTTCAGTACCTCTAATTAACACTTCTCATTTTTGGTTGAGGGGTAGAAACTATTGTTGGGAAGTTCTGCCTCAGATGTTTGAACTGACACTGGATCATTGTGATGAGATGCTGACCTCAGGCTGAATTAAATACATTAACAGCTTCTGTTGTCGTCACCACTTACGAGCTCCGAAAGTGCTCTTGTTCTGTCCGAAGGAGAAGCTGGTGTTGGGGGCTGTGGAGCCAAACAGACCGGTGGCGGCACTGGATGTGGCTGTGGCTGAACCAAACAGACTGCCTGTCCCTGCAGCCATCTGGTTGGTCGGGCCCTTCCTGCCGGCTTGGTAGTCCTCCAACCTCAGCTCCTGCAGGGAAGCAGACGAGAAAAAAACAGAAGGCAACAAAAATCAGATCAGAATGTTAAAAAGCCAAAGCTTTCCAAAAACCACCTGCAAGTCACCACATGGTTTCTGCAGGTCCACCGACTGAAACTTTTAAAGAGTTGATAACTGAATACCTCTTCACAGTCCTAGCAACCAAAGTATGACTGACAACTAGTAGACAAGCTATGGCCTAGAATTGTCAATTATCATAATATCACATTTATAACTTCCTAGAATTTTATATTTTCCTCATTAAAAAATGCCTAATGATATAATTATGTTAATTACAGATAAAAACTTGCCCATAGCTCCTGTAGCAGCAGTGGCTTTTGCTGCAGGTCTGATGGTTCTGGCTGAATCCCTAAAAGCAGCAGCTGGTATGTGTGTCGACCTACAAACTCACCTCCAGAGATTTGTTCTCATACTCCTTCATGGCTGTGATGCACTGGTGCTTGGTGTTGATGCTAGTGGTCACACCAGCTTTCACCATTGTGTCACTTCCTGTGGGAGGCTGAAGGCGGAAAGTGTAATGGATAGAAACACAAATGAGTGTTAAGGTCTCTGTTTGACAATACACACGTTTCAGGGTGAATATTCTTATTTTGTTTATTTCCGCAGCTGGTTGACAGTTCAGGTTCTCTTTTAATCCTTTAAAATCTAAATCTCCATACGACGTACTAACTTTACACAGTATCTACGTTATATTCTTTTTTTTCTTTTAAGTGCTGCAGCTCCTCCATCTCATCTAAGCATTTCATTGTGGGAGGACTGCGCCCATCAAGAGCAAACTAAAAAAAACAAAACAATTATATTCATCATTAAGTTATTTTAGTGATTGTTTTGTTTTTCTTCAGTCCAGCATGACGTCTTCAGACCAACAGTCCAGTCCCAAAGACGTCAGTTTACTTGATGTATGACTAAAAAAAGCATCAAATCGTCACATATAAGAAGCTGGAACCAGCAAATATTTGGCATCTAAAAATGACTAAAACAATAATTTGATTTAAGTAGTTGCCAACTGATTAATCTCTCTAAACTTTATACTATATTTCCAGTGTGAACAGCAAATTCACAGCAAATTCGAAACATGCTTTGAGTTGGGATGTAGCACAGAAACTGGGACACAAATACAGAATGCACTTCATTTCCTCAGATTTCAGCACCTGATTTACTCACGTTGAATTTTACGGTTGTTCCTGGCTGCTGTGTGGCAGAGAACCCTGAGCCTCCAAACAGGGAGTTTGTTCCACCGAAGGGGTTGGAGGCAGTGTTGGTGGAACCAAACAAGCCGCCGCCACTGCTGGTGCTCGTCCCGAAGCCTGGAGGACAAAAGAGGAGTCAGACTTCTTTAGAGCATTTTTCCTACTTGACAAATCCAGAAGCAGGTTGTTATTTTTGATCTTTCTGACGGAATAAGGAAACCCATAAAGGTGTGAATTTTACACCAAAAAAGTCAAGTTTGGAGGGTTCTCACTTCCAAAAGATGTGGGTTTGTTGGCACCGAAAGCATTGTTCTGCTGGGAGAAGAGCCCGCCGCTGGTGCCTGTTCCAGTGTTGCCAAACAAGCTGGTGGAGGTGCCACTCGCTGCACCAAAACCAAAGCCGGTGCTGGTGGAGGAAGTCGGCGGCTGGCTGAACGTACTGGACCCGAACAGACCGCCTGGATGAAAGCAAATGGAGCAGATTAGTGATAATATCTACATCGTTAAAGATTTTCCCCATTTCAAAACTTCTTCTTTTATATCACCTTTCGACAACAAGGCAATTCAAAGCACTTTACATAGGTCAGAGAAGGAATTAAGACAAGAAATAAAGGACACACAAGGCAATACAGAAAAGACACATGAAGAGGATTTAAATGGATCCAAACAAAGTTATATAGAAGATTAAAAGAAAAAAAAGAATAAAATCAATAATAAACAATATAAGAATTACAGTGCAGCTACAGTTCCATGCAAGATATGAATAAATAGTCTTAAATGAAAAATCTTCAGCTCTGATTTAGAAGAGTGGAGAGCTGTAAGAGACCTCAAGTTTTCTGGACGTTTGTTCAGATACATGGAGCATGAAAACTGAATGCGGCTTCTTCACGCTTAGTTTGATCTCTGGACAGTAAGCAGACCTGTCCCAGAGCACCTGAGAGATCACAGAGCACCTAAGAGGTCCCAGAGCACCTGAGAATTCCTAATGGAGCAGTATTCAGAAATGTATTCTGGCCCTAAAACATGCAGTGCTAGAGCTTTAAGATATCATCTCAGCAGGTGAAGTTTCCCCAGACCAAAAGAGCTCACATGTGCAGGACTGAGACTCTCTACAAAGGAATGATATAAACATCTGGCTGTTTCTAACAAGAGCAAATGAGACTAAAGCTGACAAACCAGGTTTATTCTGTGTGGAGCCAAACAGTCCTCCAGTGTTGCTGGTCGTCCCAAATGCAGATGTCCCAAAGCCCCCCGTCGTCCCAAAGCCCGTATCTGCAGATACACAGTTTATGTGAGGACAGTTTGACGTGACACTGATTGATGCTTTACATCACCTGCTACAACTTCAGTCACCAGGAATTAATCCTAGGATACTGAGACTCTCTCAGACTGTACCAACAGACTAGATCAAGATGTTTGGTCGGTTCACCTTATCAGAAACCCGATAAAAGTTACCACTAAAGGGCTGAATGAGATCACCTAAAAGGAAAATGTCAAATTCACCTCACCATAACTTTTTTTTTTTTTTAAGCACATGAGTACATGATACTTCCTTTCTCATGCTATCTCATTTCCAATACTTTACAGATTTAAGAACAATATGAGCAGTAAAAGTTTCTGGACGTCTTGGTTGATGTTGGAATTCTGTTTGAGATTCAGGCTTCGCTGTACGAAATGAAACTTCAACAGGTCGTCAAGTCGTCTTGGTGCTACTATGGGTTCATTTAAATCAGGTTTAAAGAAATAAATAAAGCAACTTACTTTGCTGTCCAAAGGTCGATGCGTTGCCAAATCCCCCCGTCCCTCCACCAAAGGGAGTACCAAATGACTTGTTGAACATCTTGCCCTGCTAGCAGGACTGCATAAGTCTTCTGCCTGAAAACAAAGACAAAGATTCACTTTATAAAAAAAAATAACATCATCTTTGTTCATATTCTGCAGCAGGTTTCCAACACTAAGAGAAAACAAAGTCAAATGTAACACTGGATCCGTTTGCATTTCGCACAACTGCCACTTTAACAAAAATCATATTGTTGTTAATAAGCCCATAATGGGAGAAAGACGCTAAATCTTCCTACATTTCAGAGTTTAGGATTAAAGAAAGATTATTTAACTCAAACTGAACTGGGGCTGCATCCAACACTTGAAATGTAGTGACGTGCAAGTTTAAAGTAGCGTAAAACGGAAATACCCGAGTAGAGTATAAGTTACTTCGTTACTTTTCACAGCTGCTTGTAGTCAACGAGCAGCGGTTTTACGGTGACTGACTCGGGTGGAAATCGGTCAAATGAAACTTAAACACGACACAGTTTCCAGGTGAAGCTCGGACCCCTCAGACCTGATATGTACCGTCGTTACCGCCGGAGACAACGTTAACTGAGACTCCTCACTCCACGTGCAGCTAACAGGGCTGTGACATCAGCTAGATCTGTTGAACCAAAACACAACGTAACCTATCAGCCCCTGTAGGTTGGGTGAGTTTGAAATGTTGGAAGCACGGCCCGTCTCTTGACGAGCCAGAGCCAGACGAGACCAGTTATAAACCAAGAACCAAAACCGACATAGCCGTAGCATTATTTCCGCCTCAGCTAACTATGTTAGCTCAACGAATCCATCGCATAACCCGAACTATCAACGACCCAAGACCTGGTACTTAATGGCGAACAGTGTCAGGTTTTATGCACACATAAAGTCGGACTAATATCGAACATTTACTGTGTTACCGACAGTTACTGTTTAGAAGCTACGTGCGTCAAGCTAACGTTAGCTACTTAGCTCTCCCGCTAACTACTTAGCGTTGCTACGTAAACGTTAGCAAAACAACAGGAAGGCAGACAAAGAATAACTGTACTTTCAGACACGTTTACCTTTAACAACGTTGTTATGACTGTTCGGTTTCTTTATCGGCCTTCCTCCAAAACTGCTAAAGCTTCGCAGTCCGAAATATTCAGCGATAAAGGTGTCTTTAGCGAAACATCGACGCCACCAGATAGCTTCGTGTCAGCGAGGAGGGAAAACTGTCGACCGTCACTTTCATGCGTCATACGTCATGACGACGACGCTTATTTATTAGTTTTTTTCTGGTTTTATGTGCTGTTGTATTGCCAGAATCATTGTACATTTTCTTTGTTAAAAATATTATTTATGTTTTTCTTTTCACTTCTTTTCTCTTAAGGACGTTACGTTAATCTAGGCCCGTGTCAATGTTTCACCTTTATGTATACAGGCTTTTTGTACTTTGTTATTGTACGTCGCCTTTTTTTATGGGCAAAAAATAAAAAAATAAATTGCAAGTCTGATTGTAGCTGCCATGTCACCCTTGGTATTTGTGGCAATGCTCTAAATAAAATAGCACATTCAGAAAATATTCAGACCCCCTTCACTTTTTTTATGTTGCAGCCTTATGCTAAAATCATTTAAATTCATTGCCCCTCATCAATTTATACTCATAATCCCATAATGACAAAACCAAAACAGAATTTTAGAAAATTTTGCAAATTTATTACAAAAGGAAAAACTGAAATATCACATTGACATAAGTATTCAGACCCTTTGCTATGACACTTGAAATTTAGCACAGGTGTCTCCCATTTCTCTACATCATCTTCCATCATCTTGTTACAAACTTCTTCCATTTAGAGTTATGGAGGCCACTCTGCTCTTGGAACCTTCAATGCAGTGGAAATATTTTGTCGCCTTCCTCTGATATGTGCACACTTTATAGTCTGAATCGTCCTATAAAATGTTAAATTTTATTAGGGGTGTCGTTTTTTACCAAAAATGCACCGTTGTTCCCTGCTGATGGGGGCTCACTGAATGTATAAGGTGACCTTTATATTTTTTCCCCCACCTCACTCAGCTTGAGTCCAGCCCTGTGACTAAGGATGTTTTCAGGCTTAAACACAAGTGCAATATGTAATGTTCAGGGCAGTGCAAATGATTCACTGAAGACAATGTGGTAGACAAGGCTGAGGATATACAGAGGTCAGAGGACAGAGGTCACCATCCTGCGGGCTTGAGGGAAGAAGCTTTCCTGAGTCTGTGTTGGATAGAGGTCTTTGCCTGAGTGTAGAAGCTAAAATAGTCCTTTGCTGTGGTGGTGAGAATTGTTCATAAGTCATACTACTACTCCTCTGGTTCTGCACCTTCTGCTGTAAAAGTCCAGAGTGCAGCTGCAACAGTACTGAGCAGAACAATTCTCAGACCCGTTAGTGATGTCTCCTGTTAGGTTTCTTTCCTCAGTAGAGTAAAAGGTCCACTCATAGGTCTACTCTAGGTCTTCTCATCATTGGTGGTGATCCTGTCAATCTGTACTGTGTCATCACCAAACGTGATGATCAAGTTGGAGCTGCTCTTGACCTGGCTACTGACCAGAGAGTATTACAGCTGTATTCAATGATCTTTTTTGGCCACTTGGGGGCAGCAGACCAAGCTGAAAAAACACTACAATGAAACTCATGGTAAGGACTATGGGTGCCAGGTGAAAAGAAGCAGGTACAGATGTGTCACAGGTAGAAAATGTCTATCAGCAGTCTCCATGGGACAACAAAAAACACAAGGAATGCAGTAATAGGGATTTGAGTAGTCTCAGAAAAAAAATAAATAAATAAATAAAATAAAGATAAAATGGTTTTTGTTTCATGATAAGTATCATTATTGTTATTCTTATTACCTAGTTTCATATGCAAATAATTTGGAAATTCATACATTTTGCAAATCACATCTTATTTTGGTTTTGACCATCATTCATGTCGGTCATGATGAGATTTGGAGTAACATCAAAGCTGAAAACTGTCTTTATTTTTAGTTATTTTTAGTTTATTAAATTTTTTAATACACTGCATCTTTACTGTGGTGACAGGCTTTTCTTTGTATTCATAAAACTATTGACTAACTGTGCTCTAAATATACTGTTTTATTTATTTAGGATGCATCTAAATCAAAATGAAACTTAAAGCAGAATTTGAGGAAGTGTATGAACTACATTACACATTTTAGGCTAAAATTCAAAATGAAATGATGCCAACTTTAATAAATCCTTTTTAAATGTTTGTGACTAACACCTTCTACTGGTTAAGTCAGAATGATATTCTTGACAGGCTTCCATTAGTAAATTTCAAGAAATACTGACTAAACTACAGCTGAACAGTCTTCTTTTCAATATATATATATATATATATGTCATCTTTAGCAAAAAGAGTTTTCAGTTTGTTTCTTTCTCTATAACAAATGCTGGATATTCTGACACATGATGACCTGTATGAGGACAACATAAGTTTAATGAGGGTTAATTCATTCCATGTCTTATGGTGAGACCCCAGCCTTTGCTGAGACAACTGAGAGTTTCAAACAACAGCATAAATGGCACAAGAGGACGGGCCTGATGGTCTGATCTCTGAGCCCATAGATTAAAGCACTCAGACACCTGGGGAGCATGATAATAAAAACATAAAAAACATTCAGGATGCGCACAAGCACTGTCCTCGTAACAGTTTTGGAGACAGCTATGAGCAATGAGTTGTGCATGGTTGAGGAGAGACTGAGGCCCAGCTGCACCAGATGCAGCAGCAGTGTGTTACGAGCCTTTTGAGCTGAAGCTTTGTCTGTAGAGGCTGACCTGGCTGCTATCATCACACCGATATAGGAACAAGTGATCGCCACAGTAGCAGAAATAAACACAAAGCAAGTGTAGGCTTTGTCATAATCATCAGATAAGGGCCCAAGAAACATGACAAGTGTACCACAAAAGTCCTTCATCTGCAGGCTCTCCAGGTCTTCAAATGGAAAATGTAACAGTAAAAGAACTCGAGTGAGAACATTTAGTGAACAAAAGGCCCAAACCACAATGATGGCCACCCCTGTGTTTCTGATGGTGATGATGGTAGCATGCCTCAGTGGGTAGCACACAGCTACATATCTCTCCAGAGACATCACCATCAGTGTGAGAGGAGAGATTTCATTTGTGAGATTAGCAATCATGACCAGGAGACCACACATAGGATACGACAACATTATTTTACAAACAGACAGTATATACAGTAACTGGCTCAATGCCATCTGCACAGTGTCTGCAAAAAGGAGGTTAAAGAGAAGAATGTAACGAGAGGTCTCACGAAATACCAGTTTGCTCCGCAAGGTGAACAGCATGTTCACATTAATGAAGAAGAAAATAAAGCATGGTACTGTAGTCAGAGTGGAAAGCATCACTCTCTCCAGTAACCCAAGCCCAATAGTTATGTTGGCTTGAGATTGAGTTGCATTGGACATCTCAGAGAAGCATTTAAGACATGAAAACTATTAACCTGTTGATGAAACTGGAACACAAAAGCAGAATAATTCTCTTCCACTATGTTTGTATTTTGAAAACGATGAAAACGCATGCAGATGTCTAATAAGCAAAGATGCCTATTGAGTCACATCCAAGACCCCAAATCATCCACATACGTACATTTTCCCTGTGCACATAATTAGCAGGTAGCAGGATTGTCAGTGCTTGTCTCCATGTGAGCAAAGATAATCTGCAGGATTTGCCCACCCTAACATTCTCTATATTATCATTTGTCTCACACTAAGTTCACGTGACACTGTGACGTGACAATGGTTAATAGCTTAGCTCAACACTGATCCATGTGACCATGTCTTAAACAGTGTAAACATTTTAAGTGAGTAAACTTTATTTCTGTAGGGCCAATTAAAACCTGAGTTATAAGGTGTTTCACAGGTGCACAAAAACACAAAACTAAAGAATACAGCAATAATTTTGGAGAATTGCCCAACATGGGGAAATAAAACTAAGTTAACTACATGAACATGAATATAAAAGCAGAAAGAAATTACTGGCAGATTTGAACTAAAACTGAATTTTATTATCAATGCAACAGTAGAATTTATATTTGAACAGCTGTATCAGATTATATAAAATTTTACCAGTGTACCCAATAAAGTGGCCACAGGGCAGGCTGGTAATGAAGATCTTATTGTGGTTGGTGTGTGGTGTCAGTTGATCAGCACAGTGTGAGCATAAAAGTCACAGGTAGGCAGTGCAGAGAGGCAGACTGAAATGTGTAGTGAGAGTTAACACAATGTACAATATTTATAAAAATGTGCAGTGTCTGCAAGAGTTGCAACAATCAGTCGATTAATCTGCAATTATTTGAATAACTGAATAATTGTTTTGGTAATTTTAAAGCAAAAAATGCAAATACAGAAGATTCCAGCCTCTAAATCAGAACCTTTAGGTTTTGCTCAGACAAAACAAGAAATTATAACATTATTATAATATTTCATTATTTTCCAGCATTTTATAGACAAAACAATTAACTTATTAATTGAGAATATAATCAGAAGAGTAACTGATCATGAGAATAATTGTTAATTGCAGTCCTAGTGTTTGCCCAGCTTTAGAGATGTCGGTACGGGTATTTATCCACCAACAAGGTCGGCTGTTTCCCTCTGCTTTCAGTTTTAATGCTAAGCTAGGTTAACCAGAATAAAAATCAGAATCAGAAATCCTTTATTGTCATTGTAAGCTCTGCATACAGCAAAATTAGGAGCGCTCAGGAGATCTTTGGTGCCTAGGAAAATGCAAACAAGCATAAAAAACACAGGTTATTTCTAACAAAAGAGATGTATAATATATATAAATAGGAAATATATAAAATATAAAGTTGAGTGTACTGTGATATTCCACCCATCCATCCATTTTCTCCCACTTATCCAAGGGCAGGTCCCAGTGGCAGTAGGCCAAGCAAAGTAGTCCAGATGTCCCCTTCCTCAGCATTGTTTTACAGCCCGCCAATGGAGGGTGTCTGGGAGGCATCCTAACCAGATGCCAAAACCACCTCAGCTGGCTCCTTTCAACATGAAGGAGCAGCGGTTCTACTCCAAGTTCCTTCAAGATAGATCTCATTATGCAATGTCTAAGGCTGAGCCCAGCCACTCTGTGGTGGAAAATAATTTTATCTGCTTGTATCTGCAATCCTATTCTTTACCCAAAGCTCATGACCATAGGTGAGGTCGGAATGAAGATCACCTGGTAAATGGAGAGCTTTGCCTTCTGATTCAGCTCTTCACCACAATGGTCCAGTAGAACATCCATTGAGGCCAACAGAACCACATCATCTCTAAATAGCAGGGAGTGGACACACTCCTCCTTGCAGCTGTGCTTTGACATCCTGTCTATGAAAATCACAAACAGGATTGGTGAAAAGGGACAATCCTGGCAGAGGTTAACACTAGGAACGTGTTTGACTTTCCACAAAGCACATATTGATTAGATGGGCAACCTCCCATGACCTCGCCAGTAATCTTGCCAGGGCAAAGAGTTGGTCCACTGTTCTTCGGCCAGGATGGAGTCTGCATTGTTCCTCCTGAATCCAAGCTCTGACGATTGGTCAGAGCCACCTTTCCTGCACCCTAGCAAAAGCGTTCCTTGGAAGGGATAGCATTGTCATACCCAACACACCCTCTGGTCCCCTTTTTTGAAAATGGGAACCACACCCCTGGTCTGCCAGTCCCGAAGCATTGTCCACAACATCCATGCGATATTGAAGACGCGTGTCAGCCAAAACAGCCCCACAATGGATAGAGCCTTCAGCATTTCAGAGCAGATCACATCCACTCCTGGCACCTTGCTGCTGAGGAGCTTTATCACTATCTCAGTGACCTCTGCCATTGATATGGGTGAGGGTTCCCCCAAGCCTTACAGGACATGTTGGTTAAGTTCAGGAGTTCCTCAAAGTGCTTCTTTCATGAGCTGACAGTACCCACAGTCTGAATTAGCAGCTCTCCTTCCATGTTAACAACAGCCTGGGCTAAGCCCTGCTTCCCATTCCTGAGATTCTGAACGGTTTGCCAGAACGTCCTTAAGGCCAACTGAAATCCCCTCTGAACTCCTCCCACACCCGGGTTTTAGCATTCATGACTGCCATGGCAGCAGATACAGCCACTTTGGCCTGCTGATGTCTGATGTTTGCCTTCTTCACATAAGCAGGTTCTTGGGTTGCTGCCACAACTGGCACAGACAACGCTTAAGCCACAACTCCTGGCAACCACGTCCACAATGGAAGGTTTGAACATGGCCCACCCGTTCCATATCCCCCAACCTTCCCCAGGATGCTTGAGAAGTTTTTCTGGAGGTGGGAGTTGAAGACCCTATGGAAAGGGGCCTTGGCTAGAAGTTCCCTAAAAAGTAACCCTAACCCAGTTTACCCTCATTACTCATTTGGGTTTCCCAGGTCTATCCAGCCACTTCCCCGGACATCTGATCCAACTCCCACCAGGTGATGATCAGTTGACAGATCTGCACCTCTCTTCATCTGAGTGTTCAAGACATGCAACTGAAGGTCAGATGACAAAAACACAAAGCCGATCACTGATCTTAGGTCTAAGGTTTTCTGGTACTAAGTACACTTATGAACCACCTTATGCTTGAACATGGTTATGGTATTGCATGAATAAATAGCAGTATGACATGAATAGCAGTATGAATGAGTTATCATTATAGTGTGGGAGAAGTCCCTCACTACTGAGATGCATGAGACATAATAACACTCACCTCAGGTACAGGACACAAAAGAGGATTCCATTGAGTTCCATCATATTCCAGTAGTTCGTAAGTTATCATATGCCTTTGGGATTTTCGCATATTATTTATCTTACAGTATGAAGTTTGCCCATATAGTTGTATAGTTTAGTTTAGTTTACACAAACAGTCTTTCACCTATTTCTAACTGGATTCATGATACAATGTTTGGCCTAACGTGGGAGATATTTCTGGAACTTCAGTCTATTCTGTTTCATGTGGTTAATGTTGGAATCCAGTTGGGTTCATAGGGACACGGGTCGTACAGAGTTTCTGAGCGCCTGATAAAGTTAGTTAGATATAGTCAAGATATATGCATGCAATGCATGATATTGTTTCTTATGCATTATGTGTATTCATTTATGCTTAATATAGTTTGGATCAGAGGTACCTCTTAGTCTTATCTCTTTTACCATGAGTAAATTGAAAAAAAGGAAGAACTGATGGTCCACACTAATGCACTACACTGGAAACACATTTGATTGATATCAACCCTTTCACCTCACTGGTAAAATGTTTGCAGTGAGAGATGAAAGTTGATGATTCAATTGGACATTCAGAGTTTAAATAATTACAATTTTTGAACCAGCAAACTATATATAAGGTAGTTGCTGTTTTAGATAGAAGTTCTATCATGCCCAAGCAATTTTGTATAGAAAGTGATGTGGACAATGGTATTCTTAATTGTGATTCTAATAATTTAATTTAAGATGAGGGGGTGCAGTCACTGTCGCAACTTGTTATCTGAATTTATACTCTTTTCTGTCTGTCCTTCCTATACATCTTAATTCATTCCAGCTGCATCCATATCAGTTTCAATTAAAATACAAATTGAAACACAATTTCATAATGTTAGCAACATATTTTCTTTTCCCAGCAAACCCCATAGGCATCACAGCAGACAAAAAAAAAAAAAATGCGATACAGAGCAGCACAGATTGGTGTGTGGGGAGGTCAGGGCATTAGGTGAGATTACATGAAGGTTGGTTTTGGATGCAGTGAATGATGTACCTGTGAAGGGGGCTGCCTGTGTTTGCCACACTTTTACCGCCAGGCCACATGAAGGGCAGCAGAGGGGCAAGATGCATTCTGTCTGTCAAACCAGCTAATAATCTATTTTAATAACCTGAACCATATGATTTTAGTTGGTTTCATCATTAAACAAGTCCGGCAACATATTCTCATCATTAATGCATGTAACGGGGTGCCCTGGTGGCCTAGGGATTAAGACACTGATCATTAAATTAGTTGTTTTGAAACATTAGCAATATTGTTTGTCTGCTCAACAACTAAAGCCAGATGTGGCGGCCTCTGAAGGCCACTCCAGAAAACTTGACAAAGCTTCACTTCTCAGCCTTGGCTGGGTCGACAGCAGAGATAGTACATGAGAATGGGCTTAATGGTCTGATCTCTGAGCCCATAGATGAGAGCACTCAGACATCTGGGGGAGATGACAATACACACATAGAAAAAATTAACAATGCGTACTAATACTATTCTTGATAAAATTCTCGAAAGAGCTGCCAGTAATGGATTGAACATGGTTGAGAAGAGACTGAGGCCCAGCTGCACCAGATGCAGCAGCAGCGTGTTACGAGCCTTTTGTGCTGAAGCTTTGTCTGCAGAAGCTGACCTGGCTGCTACCATCACACCGATATAGGAGGAAATTATTGCCACACCTGCTGAAACAAACAGAATACAAGTGTAGGCTTGATCATAATCATCAGCTAAGGGCCCAAGCAACATAGCTACAGCAGAGCAAAAGTCATTCATCAGCAGGCTGTCCAACTCGTCAAATGGAAAATTTAATAGTAAAAAAATTCGAATGAGGAGACTTAGTGAACTGAAGGCCCAAACCACAATGATGGCCACCCCTGTGCTTCTAATGGTGATGATGGTAGCGTGCCTCAGTGGGTAGCACACAGCTACATATCTCTCCAGAGACATCACCACCAGGGTGAGAGGAGAGACCACAGTTACAAGATTGGCAAAAAGGCTGAGAAACCCACACACAGGATACGTTAATTTTATTCTATACGCAGCCAGTAGATACAGTACCTGACTTTGTACCAGCTGTGCAGTGTCTGCTAAAAGTAGGTTATACAGAAGAATGTAACGAGAGGTCTCATAAAACACTGGTTTACTCCTCAGGGTGAATAACATGGTCCCATTAATGAAGAGAAACACACAGCATAGTACTGTAGTCAGAGTGGTAATAATCGCTCTTTCCAATAATCCCTGATACTGTAATTCAACAGTGATGTTAGTGTGAAACTGAGTTGCATACGACATTTCAGAGAAGCATTTAAGACATGTAAAGCATTAACCATGTAAAGTATTAACTCCCTGATATGCTGATGTGACTGGAAAACAAAAGCACAGTGAATCTTGTTCAGTTTGTATTCCAGCAACAGCTTAGATCCATCTGTTAAACACAGATTCACAAGGCTAAACAAGAAAAACCCCAAATCATCCACATATACTTTCCCTGTGCAAATAGCAGTTTAGAGTTGGTCCTTGTTTGTATGTGGGCAGAGTTGTTCTGCAGGGTTTGCTTGTCCTTGCATACAAATTATGAGCTCTGTCCTCGCAACCTGCTCACATGACACGTCACATGTCACTGTGGTTACCAGATTGGTAATGGTTGATGTAATCTAACTTCCATTATTACCCAACATGCCAGACAGATCCTTGTCACATTGTGCTCCAAAGTGGGCATGTATTCTTTCATGCTGTGACATATTTAGTTTCAGCCTAGAAATTAAGGCCTGTGCTATGAAGCAGGATTTGAGGTTATCGAAGTAACTTCAGGTTTAACTCTGGGTTTTCAGTCCTATGACGGTGGTTCCCTTGGTACTGGGGGAAATCACCATGGTAACTTATGCTGAACGCCTAAACTGTGACACAGGTTAACTTAGAGGATCAGATCAAAATCTGTCAACAGCCAAACTACTGACCAATCAGACCACTGGAAAAACTGAGTCATCATTCCTACAGGATCCTGACAGGAACAAAAAGTCTATACAATTAAGTGATAAATAATAACAAGTAGTAGGCCTAGACATTTATATAAATCAGTGGAATCATTTTGTTGTTCCAGACCAGCATGTGTCCGCTCTGGTTTTAAAACAGAGCTTCTAACAAACAGAGTTTATTGACCTAAATAAATAGCATCATTTTAATTGAACAAATCATCTTTAATCCGTCAGGATTCCTGACTGTATTGATGCTCTTACTCTTCTTCCATCACTCTTTGACGATAACTGGAAATAAAAACTAAACATCTGATGTCTTTGATTAGAACAATTAGCCACACACTGCTCAATATTTCCATGATTATAAATCTGATTTAAAATTTTTCAGTCAGACTCATCAGAAATCAACTACTTCTCTCCTCTTTTCTTTCTTTCTCTGCAGCAGAAACAGTCAGACATTAACTTTAACTGTTTTATCTGCATCACATGCTCATAACAGTTGGTTCATCATCACTGAAGAGCGAAAATACTGAGTAAGAAACTTGATGATAATTCATCCACTTACTTACAACATATACTTAATATGACTTTAATAGTAACTATATTTAGAAATATTTATTTTTATTCTAGTTATGTGATTTTTTTGTTTTTTGTTAAATGTCACTTTTCGACGTGGTTATAACCGAACTTATCATATGATATTAAGTATTTCAATCATGTTTCTGATGATGTTGCTTATATTTAAAAACTCCACCTCTTTTACGTGAACATACTCGTAGCTGGACAGGTAAACCAGAGTTAACTGAGCCAGGTGATGACCTGCTTCATAGTACAGGTTATCAGGAGGGTCAGTGTTAGGTTCAGTTACCTCAGATAACTAAATGTTACCATGGGTATGTTGAGCTTGCTTCGTAGCACAGGCCTGTCTGTTTTATGTAGTAAGATGCATGTGTCACATGTGAAAAATACGTGAAATTTGTGATCAATAAAAAACACCAACCTATGTACTGTATATAAGGACAGAAGGGGAAATCCAGAAATTCCTGTTTGAAGACTATCTATCTATCTATCTATCTATCTATCTATCTATCTATCTATCTATCTATTTACAAATGTCCTGTGGTCTCACAAAACAAAATAGAACTGCTTGGCCAAAATGACCATCATATGTTTGAATCGTATGTTTGAAAAAAAGGGTGACGCTTGTATGTTGAAGAACACCATCCCAACCGTGATGCACGGGGTTGGCAGCATCATGTTGTTGAGAGGCTTTGCAGCAGGAGGGACTGGTGCACTTTACAAAACAGATGGCATCATGATGAAGGAAGATTATGTGGTTATATTGAAGCAAGATCTCATAACACGAGCCAGGAAGTCTAAAGTACGGTCACAAATGGGTTCAAATGGACAAATGGCTTATCAATGACAAAGTCAAGGTATGGGTTAGTTGACAGGTGTGTTTAGTATGAGGTGAGTGGAGTTAAATTACAAGGCTGGCTGTGTTATCTAAGTGCTTAGCTCGTTCACACAGATGAGGGCAGCAGAGAGAAAAACAGTGGTCTGTGTCAAGTAATAATCATCAAAACTCAGCCTAGCCACTTTTACAGATTTAAAAATGCATGATCAACAGTAAATACAAATGTTATAGCTGTCATAAGAAAACATTATTATTATCATTATTATTAGTAGTAGTAATTTATTTGAACTATTATTTTATTACAAATGCTCTCCCTACATATTCCTTGAAATTGAAAAAAATGAAGAATTTTCCTCAGAATAATACACATGAAATTGCAACAGCATATTCAACAACATAAAGCTAAAAATAAAATGACAGCAACTTGATTAAACCATTCTTTTCAAATCATCATTCAAATAAAAGTGGCAGACTTCTAACAGTGGACTTTGAGAAATACTGAGAAAGATATAGATGACACTGGTTACTCACTAGGTTATTTTTAGTATTTTCAATATATATATATATATATATACTGTATGTAAATAAAGAGTGATAGATTTCATAAAGCCTAGGTTGACATCTCAGCCTTGGCTGGAACCACTGAGAGTTTCAGTCTACAGCATAGATGGTACACAAGGACGGGCCTGATGGTCTGGTCTCTGATACCATAAATAAGAGAACTCAGACATCTAGGGAACAGGAAAATACACATATAAAAAACATTCTGGACACGCACAAATACTAGCCTTTTTACAATTCTTGAAAGAGCTATAAGAATTGGATTGTAAATGGTTGAGGAGAGACTGAGACCCAGCTGCACCAGATGCAGAAGCAGTGTGTTTCGAGCCTTACGGGCTGAAGCTTTGTCTGTAGAGGCTGACCTGGCTGCTATCATCACACCAATATAGGAGGAAGTAATCGCCACAGTAGCAGATATAAACAGAAAACAAGTGTAGGCTTTGTCGTAATGATCAGACATAGACCCAATCAACATAGCTATGTCAGAGCAAAAGTCCTTCATCTGCAGGCTCTTCAGCTCCTCAAATGGAAATTCTAAAAGCAAAATAACTCTAGTGAGAACATTTAGTGAACAAAAGGCCCAAACCACAATGATGGCCACCCCTGTGCTTCTGATGGTGATGATGGTAGCATGCCTCAGTGGGTAGCACACAGCTACATATCTTTCCAGAGACATCACCATCAGTGTGAGAGGAGAGACTTCATTTGTGAGATCAGCAAGCATGGTGAGAACACCACACACAGGATATGTCAGCCTTATTCTACAAGCAGCAATTATGTACAGTAACTGGCTCAGTGTCATCTGCACAGTGTCTGCAAAAAGGAGGTTAAATAGAAGAATGTAACGGGAAGTCTCACAAAACACTGGTTTACTCCGCAAGGTGAACAGCATGGTCCCATTGATGAAGAGAAAGACACAGCATGGTACTGTAGTCAGAGTCGAAAACAACGCTCTTTCCAGTATCCCCTGATACTGCTGTTCAGCAGTGCTATTTGCCAGAGATTGATTTCCATACAACATTTTATAGAATCAGTAAAGACATCAACCCATTAACGTCAGTGGAACACTAACTTTATAAATTATAATAAATTATATATAATTAATTTCTTCCAGTTTGTCACAACAGTGAAGATCCACTGACAGCAGAGATGCCTTTTGCGTCCACATATAAAATATAAAATCATGTTAATATATTTTCCCTCTGCAGACAGCTAGCAGGTTAGAGGTTTTGTTTGTTTCCATGTGAGCAGAGCTGGTCTACAGGGTTTGCCTGTCCTCACACTCTGTATATGAACTCAGTCCACACACCCATTTCATGTGACACCGTCACGTGTCCACATGGTTAATACCTTTTTTTTTTAAATCTCTTTTTATTGAGAATGATATTCATGTCACAGCATTACATCATCTCTTGTACATTTTCTTATATTCCTATTAAACATAAACAGTTTTTCAATTTTTCCCTCTGTATACATTAAAAATGCCCTGAGTTAATCAGTCTAATTAGCCAATCACCTTTGCTGGCACTACAATGGCTGAAATCCAAAAATGTTCTAAACTTTGTTTCTGATTCTTTCTCCAAAGTCAATGCATCGGCCTTCTGGAGAAGCAGCATTCAGTTTTTATGCTCCAAGTATGATAGATAGATAGATAGATAGATAGATAGATAGATAGATAGATAGATAGATAGATAGATAGATAGATAGATAGATAGATACTTTATTTATCCTCTAGGGGAAATTCATGAAATGTGAACAAACTTCCAGAAAACTTCTTAAGGCTTAAGATTTTTCTGCTTGACAATGTTTTTCTTTTTTTATCAAATTAAACTGTGGACTGTTTATTTTGTAATTATCTATTTCAATTTTAATCTGTCATTCTATTTTTTCTTTATGTCTTAGCTAGAGCACTTTGAATTGCCACATGTTGAAACCCTAACCTAACCCTAACCATTTTTGTTATAATTTTAAATGTGGACTGCATCTGTTTTTATTTCCATATGCAGGTTGTGAATTCAGTGTAATATTCGCCTCGAATGTTCTGGTAGATGGTTTGCACATGGCGCAAGGATTCCTCTCCATAACAAATGCAGCAGGGGATTAAAACCAGTAGGAACACAAATTAAAGCCTAACATTTGCTTGGTTTTTTTCTCTGTTAACTTAAGATCTAGACGTCTGAGGAGTACAATTCTTCATCTGGTTAAAATACATATTTGAAGACCAAGGTGTAACAAGTATATCTTAAAAATGTGGCTTAGAACTGGATAAAATACCATTTTGAGCTTCTGGCAGACATCCACAACACCAACACATGCACATAGTGGATATGACGTAATTGATAGGCGACCAAGTAAAACATACCGTTACCATTATTAAAATCACAGCTTTCTCTGGTTTGAGAATTGATGGACAAATTTGGATAGTGTAAGAACATAACTCAGAAGATATATTTAACATAAATCTGGTCATTTTTAGACATTTAATATGGAGAATTTAGGTAGTATAGCTTTAAGAGAAAAAGAAGAAAGCATTCGTGATTGCGGCCTACTGTAATGTGTGGAAATAAATCCAAAACAATAACAAACATTGTCTTCATACTTTATGACTGCAATGTACATAGCACCTCACAAATTCACTGGCATTAATGATGGCTCCACATTTTGAGAAAACAAAACAAATAATGGCTGAAGAAACCCCCTCTCCAGCAAGGTTTCAAATAAATTTATGCATCTTCACAAAAGATTTACTGTATTTCAGGGATATTTATTGAATTGCTTTTTTTTTTTTTTTTGCACAAGTGTTCAATTGCTGGAGCACACGTGGTCGAACAGTCATGTTTTTCCACTTAATGCATCACACAGCATGCCAACAGTGGGAGACGTTTTTGGGCTATGCAATGGTACTGTGCCATGGCCTGTGTTAGTTCTAAGGGTGTAAACTGACAGGTTGACTGTGTTGGAAAAAGGCAATAAAAGCTTGTTTTTTGTTTTGATTTCTTTTTTCAACTATTCATAACAGTTTGGAAGTGTACTAACAGCTTTAATTTTAAAAAAAAAAGAAGTTTTTATCAAATTTAGATTTAGTCTAACATACAGTGATGTATATCTATTGAGAGAGACGAATGCTGACTTCAGCCTTGGCTGGAAGGACTGAGAGTTTTAGTCTACAGCACAGTTGGTACATGAGGACGGGTCTGATGGTCTGATCTCTGAGGCCATAGATTAAAGCACTCAGACATCTGGGGAAGAGGATAACACACACATAAACAACAATTTGAACACGCACAATTACTATCCTTGTTACAGTTTTTGAGATAGCTATGAGCAATGAGTTGTGCATAGTTGAGAGGAGACTCAGGCCCAGCTGCACCAGATGCAGCAGCAGTGTATTACGAGCCTTTTTGGCTGAAGCTTTGTCTGTAGAGGCTGACCTGGCTGCTACCATCACACCAATATAGGAGCAAGTGACTGTCATACCAGCTAAAACAAACAGAAAATAAGTGTAGGCTTTCTCATAATGATCAGACACTGGGTCAAGCAACATAGCTATGTCAGAGCAAAAGTCGTCCATCTGCAGGCTCTCCAGCTCTTCAAATGGAAAATCTAAAAGTAATATAACTCGAGTGAGGACATTTAGAGAACTGAAGGCCCAAACCACAATGATGGCCACCCCTGTGTTTCTGATGGTGATGATGGTAGCATGCCTCAGTGGGTAGCACACAGCTACATATCT
>NW_019174341.1:1314507-1325010 GCF_002260705.1 Seriola dumerili
CTTTCCAGAGACATCACCATCAGTGTGAGAGGAGAAATCACAGTTGTGAGACTGGCTAACATGGTGAGAACACCACACACAGGATACATGAGTTTTACTCTACAAGCAGCCAGTAGGTAGAGTAACTGGCTCTGAGCCATTAACACTGTGTCTGCAAAAAGGAGGTTATACAGAAGAATGTAACGGGGAGTCACATGAAACACAGATTTACTCCGCAAGGTGAACAACAGGGTGCCATTAATGAAGAGAAAGACACAGCATGGTACTGTAGTCAGAATGGAAAACAATACTATTCCCATGAGCCCATGATACTGCAGTCCAATATTGATGTTTGTCTGAGAGTGATTTGCATATGACATCTTAGACCAAAACTTGAGGCATTAAAGATGTCTTGTTAATGTAATTGGAGCACAAAAGCACAATGCATCCTATCCAGTTTGTATTCCTTAAATTCAAAATCACATACAATCTAACAGCAGGTTAGATACCATGCTTGTTACCCTGCAGGCAGATCTGTTCTGCAAGGTTTCCCAACTGTCCCAAAATGTTTATAAGCTCTGTCCTCAAACCAAGTTCACGTGATTCCATCTCATCACCCCACATACTGGAAATGAAGGCTGTCCAGTTCAGATCCAAAGTGACACTCCTTTCTTCATCCATTTTGGTTTAATGTGGAGCTTTGCTGTGTAGGTATATCTATACTATCTACTACTATAGTCATGTATTAGTGTAAATATATTTATTACGTACAGTCCATACTTGTACAGTACAACTTCTTTTGATCACTTTCCCCAGCTACGTCTCCCTGGGGACCACATTACTGTCCCAGGCCCATCTTTTCTGAGTTTGACATGCCATGACCTCAATCAAGTGAAATCCAGGAGGAATCCATATCAGATCAGAACCCAACTGGTTCTTTTCTACTCAAATGAGCAGTGGTCCTACTCATAACTCCTTCCAAAGGTCTGAATTCCTCACCCATCTCCTCACCCAGCTGCTGTTACTGTTGTTCAGTCACTATCATATCTAATGACTATAAGTTATGTTTATGCTCTCTCAGATCTACTTAGATATGGAGTCTGACCAGTCTAAAATGAAGTGTCTCTACCTGGGGCCTTATTTATAAAAGTGATTGCCAACACACAAACATCTACTCAACTTCCCATGGAAAAGTTGAGGTTTACAAGAATGAAGTTGACTGATGAATGTGCGTACCTGTACGGAAACTCTGACATTTACGAACATTTTTGAGACTGGGGAAATTGGCAACACAGATGATAAAGTAGTGAACTGAAGCCAGATTTTACAATGACCTTTCACAAGTTCAATTTCACTTCGATTATAATTTGTTTTCAGATTGTAAATTGTACCATGCTGTCAAGGGCACCAGGGTCACAGAGCAGACTGGAGACCCTGACACCTCTCCACCACCACTAGTGCTGAGCTTCGGTGTCTCTGTGCCTCCACTGGCCAGGCAAAACGCTGATAATGTGCAGCAAAGTGTTTAAGGTGTTTCACCTGACAGATTCATGGCCTTGAAGTGTTCCAATTAGCATGAATGAGATTTTCTGAAACTTATTAATGTATAATTACTTGTAATTACAAATACTTTATATTACAGTGTAAAGTATTCTTTACTCTATGCACCAGGGAGAATAAACAGTGGCTGTGGAGATGAGATGTTCCTCTCTGTTGCAACCCAACTTAGGACTCAGAAAATACCTTAATTCTTTCATCAAGATCTTGTCAAGTGCAGCTTGAAATGGGTAAGCACAGTCTGACTTGCAAGTTTTAGGTTCAGACATTGGAGTTAAGTTTAAGTTAAGTTTTCTTTGTTTACAATTGACCTTGTTTGTGCTTGGTAAACTTTGTTTCCACAGAGGTGCACATCATTACCTCTGCATGAAGATTCCTGATTAACACCCACAGGAATCTTGTCAATATTTACTAAAAGCATTAATTAGTGACGCTTTGAATTTTTAATGTGGCCAAATGAGATATCAGGAGACTAGGTCCAATGGGAAGGAACTCTCTCTGTGACACCTCTGAGTGTGTTCAGCAGCTGACAAGCAACATTGCAGACTGTCCATTAAGGAAACATGTCCCAAAACATAAAGAGTAGTGGCACTAAAACGAAAAAAATACACGTTGGCAGAAGTGAAATTAATTCATTTAAAGCTACAGTATGTAACTTTTTTCATACTATTTTTAGTTGAAATACACTCCATAACATGTACAGTTGTTATCAAAGGCTACTGTGACCATGGAAGGATTACTGAATGGCCATAGGCACAGAGGCCCAAGGGGTTAGGGGGCCCATGGGTATTGCTCCCAAACTGCATTTTTCCCCTAAAACAAGTTTTCCAGATGCATTGAGAAAACTTTCCTGAATAATAATAGGGGAACATCAGGGAAACCCTACGCTTCGGGTAACCCAAACCAATATTTATTTGCTGGTTGCTGACATTTCTTAATGGAAAGTTGATCAAAGGACTAGAAAGAGAGGCAAAATGACCTGACGAAAGAAGAAATGAAAACAAAGAATCACAAAATACAAATAGATGTTAAATGAACACAAGGATACACAAAACAGCTACAAACAACATTCCCGCTTTAGTTTGAGTTCTTTGGCTAGGTCCTTGGTAAGGTTAGCTAACACAGTAAAAAGTTATGAAGCTATTAATGAGCCAACTAAAGTACTGGAGCAGCATTTACCTAAAGGACTTTTTGCTACCAGGGTTTGTATACTGTACCCATTTAGTCCAGATAACACTTACTGTATATTTTTTATACTTTGTAAAACATACCTTATTATGCACTACTGAATGTTGGCAAACAGGGACATCAGTGGCAACAGATACACTCTCTATGTTCCATCCACACTTTTGTTTTGGAGGACAGCTTGATTTGTTGTGTTACATTTAAGCCTTGTCAAAGGCAAATATTTAAGTTTAAATACAGCTTCATATAGCTTCATACTTGAGGTCAGACATTTAGGATTCAAGTAAATTTTTTATAGACACTTAAGTTTTATGTTTTTACTTTGGACTTATTTGTATTCATTAAACTTTGACATACTTTGTCTCCATGCAGTGACTCATCATCCCCTCCCCAATGTGATTTCTGACAAACACCCAAAGGAGACATTAATCATATCAGTATTTACTAATAATATAAATGAGTAAAGGTTTGAATATTTAATGCATCTAAATGAGTTATCAGGGGAGTGGGTCATACGCAGGGTTTCTCTCAGTGATACCTCATCAGTATTTCAACAAACTAAAAACAATATTTCCATAACAACAATATCATACCTCATTAGGTGGAAAAGTTAGCAGAAGTCCAACTTTTCCTGACTTGCATCTAAGGCTTTTCTTTTAGTTTTTGCCTGTTTTCCATTTTTTAAGCCTGTGGGGATACATCACATGGCCATTTGCTACAGAACCTAAATTGGGCCTAACCAAATTAAATCTGTTAATCAGACATATCCTCAAACAAAATTCTTTTTACTACTTACTGTTGTTAAACCGAACAATAACTCAAAGCATTACTTCACCCAAATTCTTTCTTTAAAGTGTCAAATCTTCTCTCTCTGTAGACCTATAAAAAGTTTGTAGTTTGCTCTTTTGTGAAGGGCAATGACTATAGTCTGTTTAAATTCCCAATGAATACCATGTATGACTTAGGTAACAACATAAAAATAGTTAATGTGTCAAAGCGTTGATGGATTCTCCCAACATCCATTTTATGATCAAAATGTTCTTTATATTTGGATTTGAATGCAGAGAACTACTACTAATACTTATTTTAAGTAACTTCTGAGTTGAACTTATCAGTTTCTGATAAGCACTCAAACAAACAAATTGCACAACAGTGCTTCCACCCTTTTCTCATTCATTGCTTTGGGCCAGTGGCATGTTTAGGGTCATTCAGGCTTAGTGCCGAATGTAATTTGAGTAAGAAAAAAAAGTTTTCCAGGGCTTGATATTGCTTTGCTGTCGGGCTATAGAAGGTCTGTGTATATTTGTGTTTGGCCTGTGTTTAGAGAGGCAGAGGGTGGTGAGACAATCGGTGTAGGAGCCTTTCAGTGTCATGCATGTAGGTAGAGCTTGGTGTTCACTGATCAGTGCATTGTCACTCAAATTAGCGCTCCAGCTGTGGGTAGAGCGAGTAACAATACTACTCAGGCAAAATGGTGTTTCTGGTGTTAGCTGGTTGGTCATGTACCTACACGAATGCAAACTTTACACCCCCATTTGTCAAAAATATTTAAAAAAAAATATGAGCTTTATTGAGCTAGCCCCATGACTTTGAGTTGGCAGACAGTAGGCAATGGACGACACAAAACAAACCTTAGTCATTAAGAAATTAGTGTAAGACTCAGGTCACTGCATGCATTGTTTGTGCATGCATACAACTTGAATGTTTGTGAATGTGACACATGACAAAAACATGACTACCTATCCACAGGAGAGGAGTTCAACATGATCAGCAGCTGCAGCAGCAGCAGTAACACACAGCTAATGGAGGTGATTACCATAGGTTTCTTGAGTCATAACTCAAATTTGACTAGCTCACACTTACAAGTCTTGCATTTGGAGGAGATAGAATGTCCACAAGTCCAAAACTGCGTTTCACGAGGTCATCGTGATCTTGACCTTTGACCTTTGCCCATCAAATCTAAACAGTTCATCGTAGAGCCTAAGTGAATGTTTGTGCCAAATTTGGAGAAGTTCCATTAAGGCGTTACTGAGATATCGTGTCCATAAGAATGGAACAAATAGACAGACAACCTGAAAACAGTATGCAGGCTCTGGCTGTCGCCGGCATGGAGGCATTAAGAGCCTCCTTGCTATGTCTGAACTTGCCCTGAGAATCATAATTTTTACTTCAATATCACATATAAATAATTCATCAAGCTGTCTGTACATACATTGGCACATACCAAACAGGAACTGTTAACAGCGAAGTTGGTAAACTAAATAAAGCAGGACTCAAATTGTAGTCAACAGTGTAACTAATTAACTATGAAAACCTTATACATCCTATTTCTATTTCCAATTTTCCTTCCACTTTTAATGCTTAATGTGACATCATCCAAAAAACTCTATACGGAAACCAAATCATTTAGGTATACTGGTTTGGCTGAGTGATTGGGCTAGTTTTTGTCATTCAAACCTGCAAAACTGCTTAGCGTTGATATCAAATTATACTCCCTGTACTAAATATATTACTTACTGTATTTCATGTAAAGATAAAAATTTGGATGTCTTTTTTGTTAAATTAAGTTAAAGCCAAACATAAAGAAAGTAAGGAATAGAAGAATTGAAAGCAGTGAAAATAATTAAGTGTTAAGAGGTTGGTAGAGATTACGTCTCTCATTTCTAATTAAAGGAACATGAGATGTAATGCTGCCCTAAGACAAAGTATATATATCATACCCTGCAGGAAATAAACAGCACTGAGCTCTGTGCTTGTTGAAACAAACATGGCCTCTAACTTCCTGACTTGACTGCTCAACATTGATTGATAATATGGGGTTCTGCAAAAACCTAACAGTTGTGGTAATGGATGTTTTGTTAACTTCTTTACTGTGATGAACATGTGTTATACTGCTTAATAGTGCAACTACAGCAAAGCCAAAGGAGCCTTTTTTTCTTCACATATCATTCTGTAATGTCTTTGCTGAAGCCTCAGGCCAATATCACTGTTAGTCTGCAGTATCAAACATCACAAGAAATAATGTTGTTTGGCATGTTATCCATGGGGTCAAGCTTCTGTTTCCTCTACATTAACAGTGTTTTGCTGTTTACCTTAAGGAGTAAGCAGGTGTTTTGTGAGACATCCTGTTACATCTTGTTGTACAACTTACTCTTTGCAGACACTGCTCACCTGTTATCAAACCTGCTGCTTTACTTACTGGCGTCTTTGCGTATAAGAATCACATATTATGCATGTGGTGCCCTTGTTCTGTTCTCAGTTTTCACAGCTACAATCTCCCCTCTCACCCTGGCTGTGATGTCACTTGAGAGATATGTGGCTGTATGCTATCCACTGAGGCATGCAACCATCTTCACCATGAGAAGCACAGGCATGGCCATTGCTCTAGTGTGGGCCTTCAGTTTTATTCATATCCTCATTCGATTGTTTATGCTGTTATATGTGTTCACAAAAATCTACCTAAATCTGCATATAAATGATTTTTGCTCTAAAGAAGCCATTTTTTTTGCACCAATCTTTGATGATTTTGAAGATGCGTATGCTAACACTGTCTTTATATCAGTGGGTGTAGCAATTATTGCCTCCTACACTGGTGTTGCACTTGTTGTAAGGTCTGCCTCAACGGACAAAGCCTCAGCCAGAAAGGCTCTTCACACGCTTCTGCTTCACCTGATTCAGCTAAGCCTGATTCTCATCTCCACCTTGTTCTCCATCATCATTGTAGACATTGCTAGAACAGTCGGGAGATTATCCCTAATGCGGGTTTACAATGTATGCTTTGTGTGCTTGAGTATCCTTCCAAGGTGTCTGAGTGCTCTCATCTATGGACTCAGGGATCAAACTATCAGACCAGTCCTCATGCAAAATCTGTGCTGTGGATGGAGATGCTCAGTTTTTCTCAATAAGAGCCAGTGACAATTTCTAATACTTTTAAATGCACACTCCACTGCACAAAGCAATTACAAAACGTGTGTTTTCTGAACATGAGTACCCAATACTCAAGAATGTTGCTACATATTCAAGATGACAATAATAATACAGATCTGTGTTTATGTACTATTTTGACAAGACTGGAAGAAAAGATGTAATTAAATATGCATTTCTTCAATGTTGCTTAATTATTCATGAAATAAATCTGATCACGTTTATGTGCAGCTCTTGTATATTATCACGGTAGTTCAGTGATTTTTTTCATGAGCTGTCCTCAGACACTTATGATCATGAGAAGCAAACAGTGAAACTGTCTAGACGAAAAGGGACACATGAAATTTTGTAAGATGTACAAATATCTTCAAATATTCTTTGTTTTTAAATTGAATAAGATATGAACAATATAGTGATGTAGCAGGTAGTCTGAGTTATTTTAAATGAATCACTCTACACACAGTGTTTCAAAAAGAAATCGTATATAAGAGCAGTTTGTACCAGACTACATGTTATACATTCTCAGACACATGTAAACACTGAAAACACTCAAACAAACACACACACGCACGTGCACACACACACTCACACATACAGTCATGTTTGTGTTTGTTCTCACTCACATCATAAAAAGACATGTTTGCAATAATGCACCAGTCATAATGTTGACAGTGGGCCTGTCACAGCATATTAATTCATTATTATCAAATTAAGTGTGATTTGATATACTCTATTTCATACTTTCTTGTTCCAAAAAGGGCATTGTGTCGTTACATTACCTGACCTACAAACTTTATTTTGTTCATGTTCCTTTTGCACACTGAAATACTCATATTCTCTAATAAACATTTGAAACCTTGAAATGTGTCAGTTGGATAAGTAATCCTATTCATAATCATCTACTTATTATTGCTGCAGTGAATACAGGTGTATCTCATGTTAGTCCACTTATAGTGACGTTTGGCAAGTTGTGTAATAATTAAATAATAAAGCTTTAAAACAAACTGCAAATTACAAAGTGACAGTTATTTATTGATGAAAAGCCAAATTAAACAGCTGTGGGTGAGGGTTTTTGGGGCACAGGAAGTCACCACCAAACACAAACCATTCAATAGCTAAAGAAATTTGCAAAGCAGTGCTTGTCCATCCACTATCCCTGTGTGGGTGTTTTCAGCTGCAGGACTAGCTACTATGAGCAAACAGTGCTGAATGAACCCTGTTCATGTAGCTAATACCACACTTTGATAAGTGTGGCATTGTGTGTTAAATAAAACTATTGTGAATGAAGTCTGTTGTCCATAGATCAGTGTATCTGATTGAGAGTTTAAGTAGAAATTAATTGTTTGCTGTTGAAGGCTACAGCCACACCACTCCCGTGACAACCTACACATCTGTTGAAGGCGGTGACAAGTGATGATGTCACATAAAGTAAGTGTGAGGACAGAGCTCATATATTGTAAGTGAGGACAGCCAAACCCTGCAGACCAGCTCTGCCCACATGGAAACAAGCCGCTACCCTGTAACTGTATGCACAGGGAAAAAGTATGTTGACTATTTTAGATTTCGAATGTGAACTCAGTGGCCATCTTGACCCTGAAGATGAGATGCTGTCACAGTTAAAAATGAACTGGATCTATCTAAACCTATTTTGCTATTGGGCTCCAATTTTAATGAACAGGTTTTTGATGTATTTAATACTTATCTAATATGATGGACACAAATCAGTCTCAGATGAACATCACTGTTGGGCTGCAATATCAGGGATTACTGGGAATAGTGTTGTTTTTCATTCAGACAGCAGTTCCATCCTGTATCTTTCTCTTCATTAATGGGACGTTGTTATTCACCTTGAGGAGTAAACCAGTGTTTCGTGAGACCTCTCGGTACATTCTACTGTATAACCTCCTTTTTGCAGACACTGTATTGCTAACAAACAGTCAGTTACTGTACATAATCGCTGCTTGTAGAATAAGACTCACATATCCTGTGTGTGGTGCTGCACTCATGCTCAGCCATCTTACGACTGTTATTTCTCCTCTCACACTGGTGGTGATGTCTCTGGAGAGATATGCAGCCGTGTGCTACCCACTGAGGCATGCTACCATTATTACCATCAAAAACACAGGGGTGGCTATCATTGTGGTTTGGGCCTTCAGTTCACTAAGTGTTATCGTTCGAGTTTTTCTAATATTAAGCTTTCCATTTGCAGAGCTGGAGAACCTGCAGATGAAAGACTTTTGTGGAAAAGAAAGCATATTACTTGATCCAAGGTCTGATATTTATGAAAAAACATTCACTTATTTTCTGTTTGCTTCAGCTGGTGTGACAGTCACTTGGTCCTATATCGGTGTAATGTTAGCAGCCAGGTCAGCCTCTACAGACAAAGCTTCAGCCAAAAAGGCTCGTAACACGCTGCTGCTGCATCTGGTGCAGCTGGGCCTTAGTATCTCATCGACTATACACAACCCATTGCTCTTCTCTATTCCCAAAAGCCTAGATAGGGTCACAACTGTACGTATCCAGATAGTTATTTATCTGTGTATTATCATCCTGCCTAGATGCCTGAGTGGCCTCATATATGGTCTCAGAGATCAGACCATCAGACCTGTCTTCATGCATCTCTGCTGTCAGTGGAAACGCTCACCTTCTCTTTCAGATGTCCCAACCAAGGATAAAGTTTAAAGGCATACTTGTCACTTAATGTGATTTCTCAACCAACCTCCATTTAATCAACTTAGAAGATAATACAAAGTGTGTAGATTTCATTGTCAAAAGTCAACTGTGATGTGTTGATGTCATTTATGATCTTTTATATAAATTCCTACTGTAGACTAAAACAGTGAAATAAAGTAACATGACTTGCAGCAATAACCCTGTCTTTTTGAATTATGTATGGTCATAACAACATTTATTTATATTTTTACTTTTATTAGTCCATACTGTGATGTAAGCTGTAAATACAAGTCAGAGTCAAAGCACACCAAATTACCCAATATGGCTGTTTACCCAACCTATACCTCATTTTGACATTGTCAATCTTCTGTATGAACCTTGCCTCACTTCCTGATTGCAGACATTTGGAACACAACCTTGAGAATGGGGCTTATTAGATGGCACATTGCAAAAATGTCCAACACGTCATTTCTTAATGGCACAAAAAACAAGGTGCTTAGGAGCCATTGGGCATTCCAAACAGGAATGAATAGCTGAATAGCTGTAGTGTGACTATTTTTGTCCAAGTGAAAATTGAGAACCTCAATTTTTTTATGCAAGAAATTTGATTAAGCAGAAAGGGAAGTTAAACACAGGATATACAAAAATTCTGTCAATGTAACATATGATATCTGATTTCTTACGACAACTTTTTTATCGTTAATAGTTGGACACTTACACTTACCAGTCTTACCTTCAAGACATGGATGACATGATGGCATTGGTGAGGAAATTGGAATATTGTGGTAGAGGAATTACATCATCAATTACATGTTACACATGTTTACATGTGATGGTGTCACATGAACTGGGGGTGAGGACTGAGCTCATAAAGTCTGTGACGGTCAGCAAATTCTGCAGCACTACCTGTACTGAAACAGTCACTGCCTCCAACCTTCTGTCTGCACAGGAGAAATGTGTGGGAATAATTCCAGTTTATGCTTGTGAACTCACAAGACCTCCCTAGTCTTCTGATGATTGAATGAGAGTAAGGACTCTTAGTGCTAAAGGAATTTAAGCTGAAGAATGATTGTGTTTTTGCACTGCAATTACCACAACGGGTTAATATTTGTAGTTCATTTGATGCTTCTCTATAATGTATGCAATTCAGTCTCAGACCAACATCACTGTTGAACTGCAGTATCA